>NC_044555.1:34908395-34977556 GCF_007565055.1 Rhinopithecus roxellana | reverse complement strand
TCGGCTAAACGGTGAAAAACCCGTCTCTACTAAAAAATCAAAAAACTAGCCGGCGTGGTGGCGGGCGCCTGTGTCAGTACTCGGGAGGCTGAGGCAGGAGAAGGCGGGAACCCGGGAGATGGAGCTTGCAGTGAGCCGAGATTGCGCCACTGCACTCCAGCCTGGGCAACAGAGCGAGACTCCGTCTCAAAAAAAAAAAAAAAAAAAAAAAAAAAAAAAAAAAAAAAAGATGCCATTTCATCAATACTTCCAATCTTTAGCTCACTGCTTCCCCCCGGTCCTTTTTTTTTCTTTTTGAGATGGAGTTTTGCTCTTGCCCGGGTTGGAGTGCAATGGCATGATCTCTGCTCACTGCAACCTCTGCCTCCCGGGTTCAAGTGATTTTCCTGTCTCAGCCTCCTGAGTAGCTGGGATTACAGGCGTGCGCCACCACACCCAGCTAATTTTTTGTCTTTTAAGTAGAGACAGAGTTTCACCATGTTGGTCAGGCTGATCTTGAACTCCTGACCTCAGATGATCTGCCCACATCGGCCTCCCAAAGTGCTGGGATTACAGGTGTGAGCCACTGCACCTGGTTGATTTTTTAAATTTTTGTTATGGAATATGCCAAACATAAATAAAGATAATTTATAGTGACACAAAACAGAACAGTTGTTGCCTCTGGAGTGAAAATTGACTTGTAAGGGATAGGAGGGAACTTACTGAGGCAATGGAGATACTCCATATCTTCATTGGAGTGTGAATACAATAGTCATCAAGTGAGTAAACTTAAGGTTTATTTATTTTATTGTATATAAATTATATCTCAATTGAAATGTGAAAACAAAGCAATAAAACATCCCCTGTTCCCATTTCAGGAGTCATGTCTGGGCTGCCTGGGAGGAAAACAGAAATACTACTCCTTCCTCCTTCCTTCCTTCCTTACTTTCCTTTCCTTCCTTTTGAGATGCAGTCTCAGTCAGTCACCCAGGCTGGAGTGCAGTGGCGTAATCACAGCTTACTGCAGTCTTCACCTCCCGAACTCAAGTGATCCTCCCGCCTCAGCCTCCCAAGTAGAAAACAGGACACAATTGAGAATAGTCTATCAATCAATAAACTGACCCAGAGCTGACACAAATGTTAAAATTAGTAGACAAGGATATTAAAAGTTATTGTAACTATCGCCTGTGCTCACAAAGTTAGTAGAGACATGGGAAATGTTTGTAAAAGACCCAAATCAACTTTATAAGACTTCTACTCCTGGGAAAATGAGGTAGATGCATTTTTTCCTGTTCCTCCCACTAAGTACAACTAAAAATCCTAGATTGATGTTTCTAAAACAAACATAAGAAGATTCTGGGCTGAGCGCAGTGGCTCACACCTGTAATCCTTGCACTTTGGGAGGCTGAGGCAGGTGGATCACCTGGGGTCAGGAGTTCAAGACCAGCCTGGCCAACATGGCGAAACCCCGTCTCTACTAAATAGACAAAAAGTAGCTGGGCATGGTGGCAGGTGCCTGTAATCCCAGATACTTAGGAGGCTGAGGCAGGGAGAATCGCTTGAACCCGGGAGGTGGAGGTTGCAGTAAGCCAAGATCATACCACTGCACTCCAGCCTGGGCAATGGAGTGACACTCCATCTCAAAAAGAATAAAGTAAAATAAAAATAAAAGTGTGGCACTTCCCCCTGCTTGGCTCCTGCTCTGGCTATGTGTTGCACCTGCTCCCCCTTCACCTTCTGGCATGATTGTAAGTTTCCTGAGGCCTCCCCAGAAGCTGAGTAGATGCCAGCACCATGCTTCCTGTACAGCCTGCAGAACTGTGAGCCAATTTAACTTCTTTTCTTTTTTTTTTTTTAGACAGGGTCTTGCTCTGTCACCCAGGCTGGAGTGCAGTGGCATGACCTCAGTTCGTTGCAACCTCTGCCTCCTGGGTTCAAGCAATTCTCTGTCTCAGCCTCCCAAGTAGCTGGGATTACAGGCACCTGCCACCATGCCCAGCTAATTTTTGTAGTTTTAGTACAGATGGGGTTTCACCATCTTGGCCAGGCTGGTCTTGAACTCCTGACCTTGTGATCCACCCCTTGGCCTCCCAAAGTGCTGTGATTGCAGGCATGAGCCACTGCACCCTGCGCTAGTTTTGTATTTTTAGTAGACATGGTTTCACCATGGTTTCACCATGTTTGTCAGGCTGGTCTCAAACACCTGACCTCAAGTGATCCACCCACCTTGGTCTCCCAAAGTGTTGGGATTACAGGTGTGAGCCACTGTACCTGGCCTTCCTCTTCTTTTTATCTTTAATATATATATATATATATATATATATATATATATATATATATATATATATATATATATATATTTAATTAACTGAATGCTTGCCACAATATTCCTCTTATAAGGACATCAGTTCTATTGGATTAGGGCTCCACCCTTTTAACCTAATTTAACCCAAGTTATCTCCTTAAAGGCCCTATCTCTTTCAGTCACATTGAGGGTTAGGGCTTCAACATATGAATTTGGGAGGGCACAATTCAGTCTGTATCAACAACCCTCGGCTAGGTGTGGTGGCTCATGCCTTTAATCCCAGCACTTTGGGAGGCCAAGGCAGGTGGATCGTTTGAGGTCAGGAGTTCAAGACCAGCCTGGCCAACAGGGTGAAACCCCATCTCTACTAAAAATACAAAAATTAGCTGATTGTGGTGGCACATGCCTGTATCCCCAGCTACTTGGGTGGCTGAGAAAGGAGAATCTCTTGAACCTGGGAGGCAGAGGTTGCAGTAAGCCAATATCACGCTGTTGCAGTCCAGCCTGGGTGACAGAGCCAAACTCCGTCTCGAAAACAACAACAAAAACAAAAGAAAAACACAAACAAAAAGCTGGGGGCAATAAAGGCATGAAGGGCTAATGTACACGCCTTCACAATTGCGTGCTCACCATCAAAATGAGGAGGACCAAGGCAGGGTCTCCACCAGATGGATTCATTCACTTTATAGAAGGATCTGGGGAAGAGGAAGTCAGAGGGGATGCTGGTACAATAAACAGTTTCCTCCCACACCACCCCATCTTTCTGTTTTCCCCTGCCTGACGCAGTAGTGTCAGGACCAGAACTGCAACTGTAGCTTCCAGAAGCAGGGATGAACCCTAACCAAGAAACTTTAACTGTACTTTTACATGTTTATGTCAGAAATCCTAAGGGCTTGATATAGTTTGAATATTTGTCCCTGCCCAAATCTGTTTTTTGTTTGTTTGTTTTTGTTTTTGTTTTTTTCAGTAGAGACGGGATTTCGCTGTGTTGACCAGGCTAGTCTGAAACTCCTGGGCTTAAGTGATCCAGCCACCTTGGCCTCCCAAAGTGCTGGCATTACAGGCATGAGCCACCACACCAGGCCTCAAATCTCATGTTGAAATGTAATTGCCAGTATTGGAGGTGGGGCCTGGTGGGGGGTGTTTGGATCATGGAGGTGGATCCCTTGTGGCTTGCTGCTGTCCTCACCATAGTGAGTGAGTTCCCCTGAGATCTGGTTGGTAGGTGTGTAGCACCTCCTCGTGCCATGCTGTCTCTTGCTCTCCTGCTCCCACCAGATGAGATGCCTGCTCCCGCTTTGCCTTCCGCCATGATTGGAAGCTTCCTGAGGCCTCCCCAGAAGCTGAGCAGACATCAACACCATGCTTCCTGTAAAGCTTATAGAACTAGACTGGGCACGGTGGCTCACACCTGTAATCCTAGTACTTTGGGAGGCCAAGATTGGGCAGATTCCTTGAGCTCAGGACTTCGCGACCAGCCTGGACAACATGGTGAGACCCCATCTGTATTAAAAATACAAAAAAAATAGCCAGGTGTGGTGGTGTGCATCTGGGTCCCAGGTACTTGAGAGGCTGAGGTGGGAGGATCGCTTGAACGCGGGGATTGGAGGTTGCAGTGAGCCGAGATTTCACCACTACCCTCCAGCCTGGATGACAGAGTGAGACCTTGTCTCAAAACAAAACGAAACAAAACAAAAGCCCACAGAATTGTGAGCCAATTAAACCTCCTTTCTTTATAAATTACCCAGTCTCACGTATTTCTTTATAGCAATGCAACAACAGCCTAACACAGGGCCTAATGTGATAGACTGCACCTTCACCTCATCTGGCAAATTAGGGTTGACACTGAATGCATGCAGCTGTGTTACCTAATGACTGAGGTAGCCCACTGGTTCCATACCTATGTAACTATACCCTACATGGATGGGGGTAGACCGAGGCGGAAGCATTTGCTAGACTGGTATTGCTGCTGATAATCTAGACTAGCACAGAGGCTGAGCCTAATGTCCCTTCCAAAGGTGGAAAAGTAGGGTCAAATTCAACCATACATGGAGAAAAAGAGGAATGGTACCTGAGAGTAAAAGAATGAAGAAGTGTGTTGTGCAATAAGGAAAAGTCATTACATTGATGCCCTGAAAGAGGCTGAGAATAAGAGATGACTTTATTTATTGGCTCAGTTATACCAGATATCTGAAAGAATGAAGTGACCAGGCATGGTGGCTCAAGCCTGTACTCCCAGCACTTTGGGAGGCTGAGGTGGGAGGATCGTTTGAGGTCAGGAGTTCAAGACCAACCTGGGAAACCTGGTGAAATCCCATCGCTACAAAAATTACAAAAATTAGCCAGGCATGTTGGTGCATGCCTGTAGTCCCAGTTATTCAGGAGGCTGAGGTGGGAGGATTGCTTGAGCCCAGGAGGTCGAGGCTGTAGTGAGCTGAGATTGAGTCCACTGCACTCCAGCCTGGGCAACAGAGCAAAACTCCATCTCAAAAAAAAAAAAAAAAAAAAGATTGAAACCCTATGTTGCGAAAACTAACCTCAACATGTATAACCTAACAAGGTTGATGCCTGTAAACCTCAGTGGCATTGCTCTGGGAGATTAACTGGACCAACTGTTAACGGAACTCCACTAAATGTATCTTTTGACTCTTACTCTGCAGGTTACATTTACTACCATAGCATGATATAATGTAACACTGGCATTGTTGCTAAGATCATAATATCTACATTGATGGTCAAACATATTGGTAAGTTGAGCTAAAGCCTTTTCAAGATATAATACTAATAGAAAATGACTGCCTTGTGGAAAAACTTGTTTTGGCTAACCATCAGCTAATTTCTATGCTAAACAGTTTTTTTTAAAATTTTATTTATTTATTTATTTATTTATTTTAAAGACGGAGTCTCGCCCTGGAACCCTGGAGTGCAATGGCATGATCTCGGCTCACTGCAACCTCCACCTCCTGGGTTCAAGCGATTCTCAAACCTCAGGCTCCCAAGTAGCCGGGATTACAGGCGCATGCCACCATGCCGGGCTAATTTTGTGTTTTAGTAGAATTTCACCATGTTGGCCAGGCTGGTCTCAAACTCCTGATCTTGGGTAATCTGCCCGCCTTGGCCTCCCAAAGTGCTGGGATTACAGGCATGAGCCCCCACGCCCAGCCTGCTAAACAGTTTTATACAAGTTTATCTAAGATACAAATAGAAGGAGATCAAAGAGGAAGAATAATCAAATTAGTACAAAAAGCCGGGCTCGGTGGCTCACGCCTGTAATCCCAGCACTTTGGGAGGCTGAGGCGGGTGGATTGCTTGAGTCCAAGAGTTTGAGACTAGCCTGGGCAACATGGCACAACCCTGTCTCTGCTAAAAAGACAAAGAATTAGCTGGGTGTGGTAGCATGAACCTGTAGTCCCAGCTACTCTGGAGGCTGAAATGGGAGGATCACTTGAGCCTGGGAGACAGAGGTTGCAGTGAGCCATGGCTGTACCACTGCACTCCAGCCTGCGTGACAGAGAGAGACCCTGTCTCAAAACAAAAACAAAAACAAAATAAAAAAATAAAAAACAAAAACAAACAAAAAATAAAATTAGTACAAAAATATGAAGATGCATATAATGGCTTGACAGGATGAATTAGTTTTTACTATTATTATATGTTATACAAATGCTATGCTAAAAGTAGATGCCCAGACAAATACGATCATTTTGCTGTGAATGAGTCTTGGCCAAAGGCCAGGGGTCACCTGTGTATTAATGAATTTAAGTTTATCCGAAGAGAGGTCTGGCCTTTGCCATCAGATTCCAGTTGGTAATCTCTAAGCCCTTGGACTGTTGTGTCTGACAGGAATCTGTCTCTTTGTTTGCTTGGGGGTCTTGGGCCAGTTAGATTGAAGCAATGTGATTTAGGGTAGGGATTTAGCCCAGCCAGATAATAGCTATGTGATTTAGGGTAGGGCTTGACCTCCTGAGGGCTGGAAACTGAAATCAACCACGTGGACAGTCAACTGTTCCTACATGATGGAGCCCTGGACACCAAGGCTTGGGCGAGATTCCCTGGTTGGTAACACTCCATGCTATTGTCACACATCAATGCTGGGACAGTATTGCTGTTCTGATTCCTTGGAAAAGGACAACCGGAGGCTCTGCATTTATTACCTTCCTGCACTCTGCCCTATGTGTTTCACCCCTCGGCTGATTAAAATCAGTATCTGTATCCTTTCACTGTAATAAAATGAAACCATGGGTATAACTGCTTTCAGTGAGTTCTGTGAGTCCTTCTAGTGAATCTTTTTTTTTTTTTTTTTTTTTTTTTTTTTTAGAGTGCAGTGGCACAATATCAGCTCATTGCACCTCTGCCTCCCGGGCTCAAGCAATTCTCGTGCCCCAACCTCCCGAGTAGCTGGGATTACAGGCACCTGCCACCAAGCCAGCTAATTTTTGTATTTTTAGTAGAGATGGAGTTTCACCATGTTGGCCAGGCTGGTCTCGAACTCCTGACCTCAGGTAATTCACCCGCCTCGGCCTCCCAAAGTGCTGGGATTACAGGCGTGAGCCACCGGCCTAGCCTCTAGTGAATTGTTGAACTTGAAGGTCTTGGAGACCTTTGAGTTTGCAATTGGTGTCAGAAGTGGATACAGTCTTGTATGGTGATTATTCCCTCTAACTTTTGCACAAGGTAAACATACAAACATCCATTTATTGTCCATAGACTAGCAATTAACAATAAGAAATTGAACTTAAAAATGAATACCACACAATAAAGTGGAAATAGAACAATACCAAGTGAAACAGCATAAAAATATGAAATATGTAGGGAATAATTTGTCAAAATATGTGAAAGATCTGTACACTGAAAAATACAAAATATTACTGAGATAAATTAAAGAAATGGAGAGGGGGCTGGGCATGGTGGCTCTTACCTGTAAGCCCAGTGCTTTGGGAGGCTGAGGTGGGAGGATTGCTTGAGGCCAGGATTTTGAGACCAGCCTGGGCAATATAGCGAGATGCCCATCTCCACAAAAAATAATTTTTAAAAAATTAGCCAGGTGTAGTGGCACATGCCTGTAGTCCCAGCTACTCTCAAGGCTGAGGCAGGAGAATTGCTTGAGCCCAGGAGTTGGACGCTGCAGTGAGCTATGATCATGCCACTGTACTCCAGCCTGAATGACAGTGAAACTCTGTCTCAAAAATAAAAAAACAAAAAACAAAAAGCAGAAAATAAAGAAAGAAAGAAATGGAGAGGCATCCTGATTTATGAGTCAGAAAACTCAATATTGGCCAGGTGCAGTGGCTCATGCCTGTAATCCCAGCACTTTGGGAGGTCAAGGCGGGTGAATCAGTCGAGCTCAGGAGTTCAAGACCAGCCTGGCCAACATAGTGAAACCCCATCTCCACTAAAAATACAAAAAATTAGCTAGGCGTGGTCACGGGCATCTGTAATCCTAGCTACTTGGGAGGCTGAGGTAGGAGAATCGCTTGAACCAGGGAGGTGGAGGTTACAGTGAACTGAGATCACGCCATTGCACTCCAGGCTGGGCAACAAGAGTGAAACCCCATTTCAAAAAAAAAAAAAAAAAAAAGAAATCCAAAAAAAAAGAAAACTCAATATTGTTAAGATTTCAATTCTGGTCAGGTGCAGTGGCTCACACCTGTAATCCTAGCCCTCTGGGAGGCTGAGGTGGGTGGATTACTTGAACCCAAGAGTTTGAGACCAACCTGGGCAACATGGCAAAACCCCATCTCTGCAATAAATACAAAAGTTAGCTGGGCATGGTGGTTCACTCCTGTAATCCCAGCTACTCAGGAGGCTGCGGTGGGAGGATCATCTGAGCCTGGAAAGGTTGAGGCTGCAGTGAGCTGAGATCAAGTCACTGCACTCCAGCCTGGGCGACAGTGAGACCCTGTCTCAAAAACAAAAAAAGATTTCAAATAAATCTCTCCAATTGATCTATGGATTCAAACCAATCCCAAAAAAAATCACAGCAGCCTTTTTTTTTTTTTTTTGGCAGAATTGGATAAACTTATCTTACAATTCATATGGAAATGTAAAGGATCTATAATAGCCAACACAGCTCTGACTTTATTAAATTTACCTACTTGTGCAACTGTCACTACATTCAAGTTTTAAAACATTTATGTAGTCCCAATAAGATCTCTTTTGCTATTTTTTTTTTTTTTTTTTTTTTGAGACAGGGTCTCGGTCTCTCACCCAGGCTGGAGTGCAGTGGAACGATCACGATTCACTGCAGCCTCCACCTCCTGGGCTCTAGCGATCCTCCCACCTCAGCCTCCTGAGTAGCTGGGACAGCAGCCATTATGTATCACCATGCTCAGCTAATTTAAATTTTTTTTTTTTTTTTTTTTTTTTTTTTTTTTTAAAGAGACGGGGTCTTGCTTTGTTGCCCAAGCTGGTCTTGAAGACCTGGGTTCCAATAATCCTCCCCACCTCAGCCTCCCGAAACACTGAGATTTTAGGCATGAACTACTGTGCCTGGCACTTTGTGTTAATTTAGTTAATATCCATTAATTGCAATTCCCACCTTCAGACAACCACTAATCTACATATCACTATAGGTTTTTTTTTTTTTTCCCCTTAGAAGGTCTTGCTCTGTCACCCAGGCTGGAGTGCAGTGGCACGATCTCAGCTCACCACAACCTCCACCTCTCGGGTTGAATCAATTCTCCTGCCTTAGCCTCCTGTGTATCTGGGATTACAGGCACACGCCACCATGCCTGGCTAATTTTTGTATTTTTAGTCACTTAGTATGTTTTTGAGGTTCATCCCTGTTGTATTTCCCAACATTTTATTCCTTTTTCTTGGTGATTGTACCACATTTTGTTTATTCATTTGCCAGTTGACAGGCTTTTGGGTTCTCTCCTTTTAGCTAGTTTGAATAATGCTGTTCCAGGCCGGGCGCGGTGGCTCAAGCCTGTAATCCCAGCACTTTGGGAGGCCGAGACGGGTGGATCACGAGGTCAGGAGATCGAGACCATCCTGGCTAACACAGTGAAACCCCGTCTCTACTAAAAAATACAAAAATCTAGCCCGGTGAGGTGGCGGGCGCCTGTAGTCCCAGCTGCTCCGGAGGCTGAGGCAGGAGAATGGCGGGAACCCGGGAGGTGGAGCTTGCAGTGAGCTGGGATCCGGCCACTGCACTCCAGCCCCGGCGATAGAGCGAGACTCCGTCTCAAAAAAAAAAAAAAAAAAAAAAAAAAAAAGAATAATGCTGTTCCAAAGATTCAAGTGCAAGTGTTTGTGTGAACATTTGTCACATTTCTTTTGGATAGATATCTCGGAGTAACATTGCTGGGTTGTATATATGATCAACTTTCTTTGTTTTTTGAGACAGTCTCGCTGTGTCACCCAGGTTGGAGTGCAGTGGCATGATCTAAGCTCACTGCAACCTCTGCCTCCTGGGCTCAAGCGATTCTCATGCCTCAGCCTCCCAAGTAGCTGGGACTACAGGCACCTGCCACCACGCCCAGCTAATTTTTGTATTTTTTAGTAGAGACGGGGTTTCGCCATGTTGGTCAGGCTGGTCTTGAACTCCCAACCTCAGGTGATCCACCCGCCTTGGCCTCCCAAAGTGCTGGGATTACAAGTGTGAGCCACTGGGCCCAGTCAAATTTTTGATCAATTTTCTAAGAAGCTGCCAAACTTTTCCAAAGTGGCTATTACATTTTACATTCACAGCAGAAATGTATGAAGGTTTCTTATTCTCCACATCCTTGCCAACATTTCTTATAATTGACTTTTTAATTATAGTTACTTTAGTGAATATCAAGTGGTATTTCATTGTGGTTTTAATTAGCATTTCCCTAATGACTTATGATGCTATGCATCTTTTCATGTGTTATAGGTTGTTGTTGTTGTTGTTGTTGTTGTTTTGAAACGAGGTCTCTCTCTGTCACCCAGGCTGGAGTGCAGTGGCTCCATCAAGGCTCACTGCAGCCTCGATCTCCTGGGCTCAAGGGATCCTTTCGCCTCAGCATCCCAAGTAGCTGGGACTACAGGCTTGTGCCATTGAGCCCAGCTAATTTTTAAATTAGTTTGTGTAGAGCCAGGGTCTCGCTTTGTTGCCCGGGCTGGTCTCGAACTCCTGGGCTCGAGCAATCTTCCTGCGTCAGCCTCCCAAAGTATCATGTGTTTATTTGTATATTTTCTTTGGTGAAATGTTTTTGCAATATTTTTGCCCATTTAAAAACATTTTGGAATTTTCTTAATTTTTTTTTTGTTTCAACAATAAAAGTAATATGAACCATTGTAATAAAAAGGGGGATTTAAACAGTATAGAAACTGGCCAAGCATGGTGGCTCACATCTGTAATCCTGGCACTTTGGGAAGCTGAGGCAGATGGATCACCTGAGGTCAGGAGATTGAGACCAGCCTGGCCAACATGGTGAAACCCTGTCTCTACTAAAAATACCAAAATTAGCTGGGCCTTGTTGTGCGTGCCTGTAATCCCAGCTACTCGGGAGGCTGAGGCAGGAGAATCGCTTGAACCCAGGAGGCGAAGGCTGCAGTGAGCTGAGATCACACCACTGCACTCTAACCTGGGTGACAGAGCGACACTCCGTCTAAAATAAATAAATAAATAAGACAGTATAGAAATATATAAAGAGAAGCACTTCCTTCCTCAGTGCACTTGCATACTCTTCCCATTAACAGTCTGACATGACCTTTCAAACTTTTCACTGTGCATTTATAGAAACAAACATCAAAAACTATGTTTGTTGTGTGTTTTTACATAAATGAGGTCTTGCTGCGCATACTATTTTGTAATTTGGTTTTTCCTCCTGGCAATGTTTCTTCGTTAGCGTCACTGTGCACCCCTGCCATATGGATGTGCCCCAGTTTCTCAACCAATACCCAAGTTATGCATTCAGGATGTTTCCAGTTCTTCTCTACTACACACTAAACACTTTGTTTTCTTATTCTCCTGGTATAAGGTATGCCACACCATTCTCATCCTCTAGTGACGGAGGAGGAGTCTCAGCTCAGAGAGGACTAGGACAGACCAGGATTGCTCAGCAGGACCCTAGCAGGCAGGAACCTGACCCGGCCAGAGACACGCCTGCTTGGAGCTGAGCGGGTGGCAAGGCAGGCAGGGGCCTGCAGGAACATCTGCCTGGGACAGAGTGGGCGTGAGGGGCGCAGGGGCAACCTGGCATTTCCCTGCCCTATGCACTCCCTTTGGCCTCAGCATGGGGACACTGATACACCTACACCCACCCTCTTTTGCCCATTTTTTAACTGGGTTGTCTTCTTTTTGAATTCTTTTAATTAGAGACCAGGTCTCCCTAATGTTGCCCAGGCTGGTCTCCATCTCCTGGGCTCAAGTGATTCTCCTGCCTTCACCTCCCAAATTGCTGGGATTACAGCGTGAGCCACTGCGCCCAGCCTGAGTTGTGTTCTTTATAGATTCTGGATACAAGTCCTTTATCAGATACATGATTTGCCAGTGTTTTCTCCCAGTCTGCGTTTTGTTTCGTCTTTTTTTTTTTTTTTTGAGACAGAGTCTCACTCTGTCACCCAGGCTGGAGTGCATTGGTGTGATCATAGCTCAATGCAGCCTTGAACTCCTGGGCTCAAGCGATCCTCCCGTCTTGGCTTCCCAGAGTGCTGGGATTACATGTGTGAGCCACCGCACCCCGTCAAATTTTTGCTTTAATGTCTTCAATAGAACTGGGTCCTTTCAATGTTTTAGGAGGTTTTTTCCTGTTTTTGGAAGGATTCTTGACTTCTGATCTTGGTGTTGATGGTAGTGAGTCATTTTCATCTCGTTTGATTTTTGTGCATTTTTGGCTGGAGTACCTCGTATAGATTTCTCCACTGGGGTTTTTTTCTTCAGTTTCCTCATTATGTTCATCATCTGCATCATCTTCCTCATCATATTCATCAGTAGCAAGTTTTAGTTTTTTAATGTGGAAACTTGCTACTGCTCCCGGGGCAGATTCCTTTCCAGATAGACTTAGGGATTTGACATCCTCCTCTTCATCTGACTCCTCCACAGCTGCTAAGTGCTACTAATATGCATAGGCCCTAGACCACACTTCAATTGTAAGACAATAGCCAGCGTTATTTCCAAGCCCCCAAGAGAAGCTGTTGGCTGTACAAACATTTGCAAAGTTGCCAGTGTTACTTTTTTTTTCAGAGACAGTCTTGCTCTGCCGCCAGGTTGGAGTGCAGTGGCACGACCGGCTCACTGCAGTGGCGTTACCTTGGCTTACTACAACCTCTGACTCCCAGGTTCAAGCAATTCTCCCGCCTCAGCCTCCTGAGTAGCTGGGATTACAGTCACCCGCTACCGCGCCTGGTTAATTTTTGTATTATTAGTAGAGATGGGTTTCACCATGTTGGCCAGGCTGGTCTCGAACTCCTTGCCTCAGGTGATCCATCTGCCCTTGGCCTTCCAAAGTGCTGAGATTACAGGCGTGAGCCATTGTGCCTGGCCAACCAATGTTACTTTTAATTGGACTGCTTTCATATACATTGCCTCTGCTTCAGCAATGTGCAATTCACCCTTTGCATCAGCCTCTAAACTGTCCTTTCTGAAAGATAACTGGTGCTCATTTTCATCATTATCCACTTTAAAGTGATCAATCTTTGTCTGCCTTTAGTTTGCAACCTAAAAGATACTTCTGGGAGCTCAGGGGGCTCATATCCATGTCCACTGAATCTTCCATGGGGTGGTGGCATGCACTTAGATGGGAGGGAAGGTGGAAGGAGCTAAACGGCTACTGTTCCAGAGAACAGCCACACAGAATCACATCGGTGCAAGCTACTTTGATTCAATTTTGAATGTTGGCTGGGTGCACACACCTGTAATCCCAGCACTTTGGGAGGCTGAGGCAGGTGAATTGCTTGAGCTCAGGAATTCAGACCAGCCTGGACAACATGATGAAAACCTGTCTCTACAAAAAATACAAAAATCAGCTGGGCGTGGTGGTGTGTGCCTGTGTTCCCATCTACTTGGGAGGCTGAGGTGGATTAGTTGAACCCAGGAGGTTGAGGCTACAGTAAGACTGGTGATCACCCCACTGCACTCCAGCCTGAGCAACAGAATGAGATCCTGTCTCAAAAAAAGAAAAAAAAAAAAAAAAAGTTCAAACAGCCTTGAATCACTGGATTAAACCTCACTTAGTCATTATGTATAATTCTTGATAGGTTGCTAAATTTAATTTGCTAGTTTTCTTGTGATGTGTTTGTTTGGCTTACATCTCAGAGGTCTCTTAGGTCTCAATACTGGCTTCATAGGGTTGGAGAGTGTTCATTCCTCCTCTCTCTTCTGAAAGATTTTGTAGTGTTGGTATTATTTCTCCTGTAAATGTTTAATAAAATTAATCAGTTAAACTATCTGGCTTTGGGTTTTTCTTGTGTGAACAGATTTTAACTTACTTATTACAACTCTTTTCATATTTTCTTTCTTTTCTTTTTCTTTTTCCTTTTCTTTTTTTTCCTGAGACGGAGTCTCACTCTGTTGCTAGGCTGGTGTGCAGCGGCGAGATCTCGGCTCACTGCAACCTCTGCCTCCTGGATTTAAGCGATTCTCCTGCCTCAGCCTCCCGAGTAGTGGGGATTACAGGCGCCTGCCACCACGCCCGGCTAATTTTTGTGTTGGCCAGGATGGTCTAAATTTCCTGACTTCGTGATCTGCCCACTACGGCCTCCCAAAGTGCTGGGATTACAGGCATGAGCCACCACGCCTGGATCTGTCCATATTTTCTATGACTTCTTGAGTCAGTTTTGATAATTGGTGTACTTTTACAAATTTGTCCATTTTGTCCAAGTTGCCTAATTCATTAGCATAAAGTTTTTATAGAATTATCTTGTCATCCTTTTCCTTTCCATAGGGTCAGTGGTCTTGCCTCCTAATTTTGGTGAAGTGTCTTCTCTCTTCTTGGTCCATCTAAATATTTGTCAATTGTTTGATCTTTTCAAAGAATCAACTTTGGTTTCACGAATTTTCTTTATTGTTTTTTAAATTTTTCCATTGCAATGATTTCCATTAAAATCTTTATCATTTCCTTACCTCTGCTTGCTTTAAGTGTAGATTGCTACATTTCTACATTTTTAAGGTGGGAGCTTAGATTATTGGTTTCAAATCTTTCTCCGTTTTTCTTTTCTTTCTTTTTGAGACAGAGTCTCGCTCTGTCACCCAGGCTGGAGTGCAGTGGCACAATCTCAGCTCATGGCAACCTCTGCCTCCTGGGCTCTAGTGATCCTTCCGCTTCAGCATCCCAAGTAGCTGGGACTACAGGCACGTGCCACCACACCTGGCTAATTTTTGTAGAGACGGGTTTTGCCATTGTTGCCCAGGCTCATCTCCGGCTCCTGAGCTCAAGCAATCTGCCCGCCTTGACCTCCCAAAGGGCTGGGATTACAGGCAGGAGCTACTGTGCCACCCTCTCCTTTTCTAATATAGGTATTTAAAGCTATACATTTCCCTTTAAGCACTGCTTTAGTCGTATTCCATAAATTCCTGTATGTTGTTTTCATTTTCGTGCAGTACTTTCTAATTTCCTTTGTGATTTATTCTTGATTCATGGATTATTTAGAAATGTGTTAAATTCTGGCCGGGCCCGGTGGCTCATGCCTGTAATCCGAGCACTTTGGGAGGCTGAGGCGGGTGGATCACCTGAGGTCAGGAGTTCAAGACCAGCCTGGCCAACATGGTGAAACCCCCGTCTCTACTAAAACTACAAAAATAAGCCAGGTGTGGTGGCAAGCGCCTGTAATCCCAGTTACTCAGGATGCTGAGGCAGGAGAATTGCTTGAGCCCAGGAGGCGGAGGTTGCAGTGAGCCGAGATCATGCCATTGCACTCCAGCCTGGCCGACAGAGCGAGACTGTCTCAAAAACAAAAAACAAAAAACAAAAACAAAACAAACAAATGAAACAAAACAAAAATGTGTTAATTTCTAAATATTTGTGGGTTTCCCCAATTTCATTCTCTTGTCGAGTTCTAGTTGTTATAGTAAGAAAATAGATTTTGTAGAATTTAAGCCCTTTAAAATTTTTTGAAACATGTTTTATGGTCTAGCATAGATCTATCCTGGAGTGTGTTCCATATGTATTTGAAAATAATGTGTATTCTGCTGTTGTTGACTGCAGTGTTCTATTGATGTCAGCTAGGTCACATCAGGTTTATAGTGTCCAAGTCTTCTATATCCTTGATGATTTCATTTCTAGTTGTTCTACTAATTCCTGAGAATGGGTTATTGAATTCTCCAACTGCTATTTCTGAATTGTCTATTTTTCCCTTTGTTTCTGTCAGATTTTTGTTCTGTGTGTTTCGAAGCTCCTTTGTTAGAGGTGTGTATATATATATATATATACATATATATACACACACACACATACAGTTTTATAAATATATATTAAATATATTTTTAAATAAAATAAACATTTATATAAAATTTTATACATTTACATAAAATTTAAAAATATATTTTTCTGATGAATTGACCATTGTATCATTATAAAATGACCCTTTTGTGTTTAGTAACATTTTCCAACTAAATTTCTATTTTGCCAGAAATCAGTATAGCCACTCCAGCTCATTTATGCTATTCTTTGCATGTTAGATATTTTTCTATCATTTTACTTTCAATGTATTTGTAACTTTGAATCTAAAGTGTGGCTTTTATAGGTAGCATACGGTTGGATCCTCTCTTTATCCTAATTTGAGAGCCTCTGCCTTTTGATTGGAGAATTTAGTCAATTTATTTCTGATATAATTATTGATATGGTTAGATTTACATCTGCCATTTTGAGATGTTTTCCTTAGTTCTCATATCTTTTTTGTTCTCTTTTTTTTTTTTTGTTAACTAGATATTTTATTTTATTTGTTATTTTTGAGACAGTGTCTTGCTCTGTAGCCCAGGCTAGAGTTCAGTGGCACTATCATGGCTTACTGCAGTCTCTAATTCCTGGGCTCAAGTGATCCTTTTGCTTCAGCCTCCTGATTAGCTGGGACTACAGGCATGTACCACCACACCTGGCTATTCAATACATAAAGACACCAAGTCTTTATCTATTAAATGCAACATGTGGACATCCTCAGAGACAGTTTCTAGTGGACTGGTATTTTTTTTTTCCTGTGTATGGACCAGAATTCTGTGTGTGCAGTTTGTTTTGCATGTCTCATAATTGTTAAAAAGTTGACACTGTAGATAATATATTTTAGTAATTCTGGATTATGATCCCACCCTCCAGTTATTATTTTTGCTGTTGTTTTTTGTTTAGGGACTTGTGGGGACTAATTCTGTAGAGTTTTTCTTCCCTCAGTGTGCAGCTACTGATGTCTCTTAGTTTTTTTTTTTTTTTTTTTTTTTTTTAGACGGAGTTTCACTCTTGTTGCCCAGGCTGGAGTGCAGTTGTGTGATCTCTGCTCACTGCAACCTCCACCTCCCAGGTTCAAGAGATTCTCCTGCCTCAGCCACCCACGTAGCTAGAATTACAGGCATGTGCCACCACACCTGGCTAATTTTGTATTTTTAGTAGAGACGGGGTTTTACCATGTTGGCCAGGCTGGTCTCGAACTCCTGATCTCAGGTGATCTGCCTGCCTCAGCCTCCCAAAGTGCTGGGATTACAGGTGTGAGCTGCCACACCTGGCTGGTTAGTTTTTAAATAATTCTTTCTGTTTTTATACCTGGCTTCCTTGGGGTCACCTGTGGGTCTGCATAGCTTATTTTTATCCAATGATTGCTTAAAAGTTGTGGTTATACACCTCAAACCAGTATGGCTTCCACTAAGGGGGTAAATGTGTGAGTTTGAGTACACATATTAAGTTCAGGCTGCTTGTAAGTCTGTGCTGGCATTCATTTCGGCTTGCATCGGGTCTCACATTCATGCAGGGACCTGATATTTTGTGGTCATGTACACAGCCTTCCACATCCTCACGCATATGCATGGGCTTATCAATTCCCACTATTGCTGTCTTATTTTCCATATCCCCTTAATTTTTTGTCTGGTCTGCTGTTCACCCAAACAATGCTGCAGCCTCAGGCAGTAGTGAGGTTGGCCTTCCCCAATTACTTGCTACCAACATTGTTGTTGTTTTTGACAATACCCCTAAGCATGGAGCTTTTCTCTGGAGCTCAGAGTCAGGTCAGCTCCCTCCATTTACAGTGAGGCTTCCATTCCTCATGGCTACCATGCCCACAGAGCTGAGGACGGGAGCAGCTCCAAGTCTAAATGCCACAGACCCCACTGTTCTTATCAAGGTTTGGTAGTTTTTCCATCAATAAATACTTTTCAATTTGACACATGCTTTTGGTGAATTGCCAGTGTTCTAAAATGCTCATTTTTGACCATTTAAAAAATGTTTTATAGTTGCTTTTGGGGGAGGGGTTCTGATGAGCTCCTCACCCTACCATTCCAGAAGCGCTACCTCTGGAGAAGTGATTGTTTTCTTCTTTTTAAAGAGACTGGGTCTCACTCCGTCACCCAGGCTGGAGTGCAGTGGTGTGGATCATAGCTCCCTGCAGCCTCTAGCTCCTGGGCTCAAGCAATCCTCCCACCCCAGCCTTCTGAGTAGCTGGGACTATAGGCATGCACCACTACCTGGCTAATGTAAAAAAAAAATTTTTAGAGACAGGATCTTGCCATGTTGCCCAGGCTGGTCTTGAACTCCTGGCCTCAAGTGATTCCCCCCTCATCAGCCTTGCAAAACACTGGGATTACAGGCATGAGCCACCATGTCTGGCCTGGACAAGTGACTTTTGACAAAAGTCAAAATATTGAGAAAGGGTAGTATTTTTAAACAAATGGTGTGGAAACATTTGAATATCCATAAGCAAAAACAAAACAAAAACAAAAAAGAGCTTGGATCCATATTTCACACCATATAACTCAAAATAGATGCCAGACCTGGATGTAAAACTTAAAACCTTTGGAAGAAAACACAGGAAAAAAATCATTGTAATCTTTGATTAGGCAAGGATTTCTTAGATCCAGCACTCAAAGCACAACCCAGAAGTGAACAAATGGAAAGACTGGACTTCATCAAAATGAGCAGTTGTGTTTGTCAAAAGACACTCTTAAGAGAATGAAAAGACAATCCAGAGACCGGGAGAAAACCTTTGCAAGGATAATGGACTGATAATGAAGTTATACCCAGAATATATTTTTAAAAACTCTCAGTGTTCAACAGTAAAAAAACCCGGTTGATAATGGGCAAAAGATTTGAACAGACGCTTCATCAAAGATTCTCAATAAAAGATGATCAATATTATTAATCATTAGGGCAATATAAATTAATATCACAATATCACTTCACATGTACTAGGATAGCTATAATAAAAAAGACTGATAATAATAAGAGTTGGTAAGGATGTGAAGAAACCGGAACCCTCATACATCGATAGAATGTAAAATGGTACAGTCATGTGAGGAACAGGCCTAGGTCTCAGGTCTCAGCCATCACTCATCTAACGTGGGGAGATACTACAATGGTTCGGAGGACAAGAATATAAAAACGAAAATCTGTTTGGAGGACAAGGAAAAAAAAAAACGAAAAACGAAAACTGACATATCACTATATGCCCACCACTAATAGCTATAGTAAAAAAGATGGAAAATGCCAAATGTTGGCAAGTATGTGGAGCACTAGAACTCGCATACTGTGTTGCTGGGAGTGTACATTGGTACAACCACTTGAAAACTGGTTTTATAATATATAGCTGAACATATGGATACACTTAGGTACATACCTAACAGGAATACACACATATGTTCACCAATACACAGCAGCACAATTCCTAATAGCCCAAGCTGCAAACAACCCAAATGTCTACAAACAGTAGAATGGATAAATTATATTGCAGTATATTCACAGAATGGGATACAACATGACAATGAGAATGAATTATCTACAACTATATGCAACATATGGATGACTCTCACGTACATAATGTGAATGACAGAAGACAGATGCCAAAGAGTATATTGCTCAATTATATGATATATAATTGTTTGGCTCAATTTATATAAAATATAAAACAGGCAAAATGAATCTATGCTGTGAGAAGTCAGGATAGTGTATACCCTTGGGGGCTTGCCTGGAAGGGAAAGTGGGGAAGGCTTCTGGGGTGTGGTCATGTTCTGTTTCTTGATCTGAGTATGTTCAGTTTTTGAGAATGCATTGAGCTGTATGTTTATGATATATGCATTTTCTATATACAGTTTAATAAAAATATTTTAAAATAAAATAAAAATACAATTGCATGCTAGAAAGTTCCTTTTTATGAGTATTGTAAAAAAAAGTTTAAGGGAAAATGAGAAAGTGTCTATATATCAGTGTCAAAAAAGAGCAGTGATCTTTCTTGAGAAGTCTTCCAGTTATTCAACTATGATAAACTGTAATTATGTTTTAGAAAAACTAATTGCAATGCAACATGAATTTATCCCATAGCGGTCTACACAAAACTACCCTTAATGTGCATGTAGGAAATGAAATGAATATACCTTAACCAAATAGGAAGAAAAACAAAATACTAGAAAGTGAAACCCAATTTTTCAACCATTCTTTTTCAAACAGGAATCCCAAGGAATGCAGGGGTGTTGGTGGGTGAGCCTGAAAATCTAGAGTGCTGTGGATCAGTTCCATTGTTGTAGGGTCAGTTACTGAGGGGATAAGGAATCTACGGCCTGAAGCTTATGCAAATAACAGCTGTGGGGAAACAGGTTAGAAGGCATGCATACCTCTTATAGGGTATGACTCACCTGCTCTCCCAGCAGGGAATTAATAATGAGACAACTACTACCTTTATATGTCTGTATCATTCAATGACTATATTTCTGTAACACAGGCTAGAGCTAGGCCTAATTTCCCAATTCATAAAGTTATACCTTTAAATTTAAAAATTCTGTTGCACTTAAAATACATATACCATGAGGACTTCCCAAGGGAAGAGAAAAAACAGTTTTTCATGGGAATCTTTTCTGTGTCTGAAGTGCCAATGATCACAAAAACAGATATCTGCATTCCCAAGTAGATTTCCTGCCTTGATGTCAGTGCCCTGCCAGTGTTTGGACAATGAAAACTCTTCTCCCCAACCTAGAGATTTGAAAAAGTGTTTCCCAGTAGTGAGTACTTTTATGTCCCCGGATATGCTGAACTAATCAGTACTGAATTTAAAAAGTTCTTTATCCAAAAAGTGAAGCATAGGAGATGACAAGTCATCTCCTCGAGTCTTAATTCTACTATTTCCAGAGGTCTGTATGAATCATGTCACCAAACATGACTATGGCTCAAATGCTTTCTCTAAAGGCTCTTCC
Organism: Rhinopithecus roxellana; assembly: GCF_007565055.1. NCBI lineage: Eukaryota > Metazoa > Chordata > Mammalia > Primates > Cercopithecidae > Rhinopithecus > Rhinopithecus roxellana. The sequence continues at coordinate 34,956,989 of NC_044555.1, read as the reverse complement.
TATGCGTCGAATTGCATATACACTGTGGTGATGCAGGAACTTGTCTTTCCAGTGGACTGAAGGATACTTGGCTCTGTTTGCTTTCAGTTCACTCAAGCCTCAGTCTCTCATATCCATTTCCCCCTGCACAACGATTGCAGCATCAGGCCTTCCTCGTCCCTACTATTAGATACCTGATGCATACCCAGTTGTGATTTCCAGGTGAAGACTTTCTCAGTCACTGGCTTTATAGCGTTTTTCTCCATTATGCGTTTTCTGGTGTTTAATGAGATTCGATCTGTCAGTAAAGGCCTTCTGACATTCTGTACAAGCATAAGGTTTCTTTCCTGTATGAATTAGCTGATGCATACTTAGTGTGGCTTTCTGGATGAAAGCTTTCCCACATTTACTACATTCATAGTGTCTTTCTCCAGTATGAGACTTCTGATGTATATTGAGGCGTGACTTCCAGGTGAAGGTTTTCCCGCAGTCACCACATTTATAGGGTTTCTCCCTAGTGTGGATTTTCTGATGCGTTATGAGATTTGATCGGTCAGTGAAGGCCTTCCCACATTCAGCACATATATTGGGCTTCTCACCTGTGTGGATTTTCTGATGCACACGGAGTTGTGACTTCTTAGTGAAGCATTTCCCACAGTCGCTGCATTCATAAGGCTTCTCTCCAGTATGGATTCTATGATGCGCAATGAAGTGTGATTTCTGGATAAAGGCCTTCCCGCATTCAGGACAAACGTAGGGTTTCTCTCCTGTATGGATTCTCTGATGCACGCTTAGTGTTGATTTCTGGATAAAGGCTTTCCCGCAGTCCTTGCATTCATAGTGTCTCTCTCCAATATGAGATTTCTGATGTATTTTGAGGCGTGACTTCCATATGAAGGCTTTCCCACAGCCATTGCACTTATAGGGTTTCTCTCCAGTGTGAGTTTTCTGGTGTTTAATGAGATTTGACTGGTCAGTAAAAGCCTTTCCACATTCAGCACACATATAGGGTTTCTCCCCAGTATGAGTTTTCTGATGTGTGGTGAGGTTTGTCCTGTGAGTGAAGACCTTTCCACATTCTGTACATATATAGGGTTTCTCTCCGGTGTGAATTCTTTGATGCACATGGAGTTGTGACTTCTTAGTGAAGGATTTCCCGCAGTCGCTGCATTCATACGGCTTTTCTCCAGTGTGAATTCTCTGATGTGTGTTGAAATGTGATTTCTGGATGAAGGCCTTCCCACAGTCAGCGCATACATAAGGTTTCTCTCCTGTGTGGATTCTCTGATGCATCCTGAGTGCTGATTTTCTTGTGAAAGCCTTCCCACATTCATTGCATTCATAGTGTTTCTCTCCGGTATGAGTTTTCTGATGTATACTGAGGTCTGAGTTCTGGGAGAAGCCTTTTCCACATTCACTGCATTCATAAGGTTTTTCTCCTGTATGAATTCTCAGATGTCTAAAGAGGTCTGATCTCTGGAAAAAGGCTTTTCCACATTCACTGCATTTGTAGGGTTTCTGCCTGGTATGAATTTTTTGATGTGTAATGAGGTTTGATTTGAGGGTAAAGACTTTCCCACATTGAGTACACAGATAGGGTTTTTCTGCTGTATAAACACTCAGATGTGCATCAACCTGGGGTTTCTGGGGGAAGACTTTGTTGCTCTTGTCACATTCACGGGACTTTTCTCCAGCATGAATTCTCTGATGCTCAAACAGATGTGACTTCTGAGTAAAGCCTGTTACACATTCAGTACACATATAAAGCTTCTCCTCAGGATGAATTTTCTGATGGTGGGTGAGAGCTTGCTTGTGGCTGAGATGTTTTTCATAGTGATCATGTTCACAGGAATTTGCTCCTGTCTTAGCATTCTCATTCTTAGTAGAGGAAGGGCTATGGGGGAAATTATTACCATTTCCAAAAATCTTGCCAAGGTTCTTTGTTGCACTGTTTCTATTATGATTATGTGAGTTTAAAGTATGCTTCAAAATTGTGTCACAGTTATGGAGTCTTTTAATTGAAGGAACAAGCTTGGTAGTCACATGAATTATTTTTTCAATGTTTTTACGTTCATAGCCCCTCTCCTTAATCAATACTTTCACATGACTTAAAAGGTTATTCTGGTTTTCCTGATATCGCTCTAACTGGTCATTATCTTGCCACAGTGCTTCTAAAATAGAACACAATGAATCTTCTCCTATGGGTTGATCAAATTTCTCACAGTGGAAGAAAATTTCTCCAGGAATTCCCTGTTGCTGCATTTTCTCAATAGCCTCACCTAAAAAGAAAAAGAAAGAAATGAAAACGACACAAAGAACAATTAGCAGAGGCTAGAGAGGACATGTAGTTCAGACAAGATGAACACAGATAAACGGAAGAGCCCATAGAACAATACAGTAGCAATCATGTAGCAACACAACATTCTTATAGAACACTTAATAAATGCAAAACAACTATATACCATTTATGATGCACAGGGACTGTTACAAGTGCTTTACACGAAACAGCTCATTTAATCCTCACTAAACCCTATGAGGTAGCTATGATTATCAATTGTTTTACAATTGAGAAAACAGGCACAGAGAAGTCATGCAACTTGCTGAATATCGAATAGCTCAATAAGTGGGAGAGATGGGATTTGAACCCTCAGAGTCCAGTTCCACTATGTAAGAGGCCTGGATTGTGAGTAGAGTAACCAGAAGAAACTGTAGCCTGTGAAGGGGAAGCCTGGCATGGAAGAAATATTTCAGAAGGTATGTTCTTAATACATATCAGCTCCACCACTTTACTAAGCTCCCTGCTTCTTCTTGCTTTTCCCTCTATACCATTATGAGTGGAGCTCTTCAAATTTAATGTGAATTTGAACATTAAATCTATATGCCTCAAACACCAATTTCTTTATATCTATAGAAAAACCAGTTGCAACACGCCATCCTGACACAGACAAACAGTAAATAGATATCTACACTCCAACTCTATAACCAGCTGCAAGTTTCTTTTTTTCTTTTTTCGTTTTTTGAACTGGAGCCTCGCTCTGCAGCCCAGGCTGGAGTGTAGTGGTGCAATCTCGGCTCACTGCAACCTCCACCTCCTGGGTTCAAGCAGTTCTCCTGCCTCAGCCTCCCAAGTAGCTGGGATTACAGGTGCCTGCCACCACACCCAGCTAATTTTTGTAGTTTTAGTAGACACGGGGTTTCACAATGTTGGCCAGGCTGGTCTTGAACTCCTGACCTCAAGTGATCTGCCCACCTCGGGCTCCCAAAGTGCTGGGATTACAGGTGTGAGTCACTGCGCTGGCCCCAGGTGCAAGTTTCTATTGGTTCCAGGAATACATGCTTATAACAAGAAGTATAAAAGAGGAAAGGAAAAGCCATCTGTGGCAGAATCTGCAGGCCCTCCCCTGAGATCTATTCTCCCCATCTTTCACAGGATTAGAATGTGGCTAGGACTTACATCCACTGGCCTTGCTGTGTTCTCACCAGTGGAATACGAGCAGAAGTGATATATGCTACTTGCAGGCCAGCCTTAAGACAGTGGGCAAATCTCCTTTATTTCCTCTTCCCTCTTCCCACTGGACTCCACAGTGACCCATCATTAACCAGGCAGGTGATAACGATGCCCCAGGAGATGTCAGAAGAGTGACTTACAACATGGTCCCTGAATGACCCATCAGGATTAGAGTTGACTTATTGAACTGGACCCATTCACCTCAGAATTATCACGTAGGGGAAGATATACATCTATATTTAGCCTCTTGTTTTGTTCCTCCATGCATATCCAAAATGTGTTGTCTTTCTAAATATTAGTTCTAATTTTGGTATACTTCTAGGGAGCTTATGTTTGCTATGAATTTGTAAAGCAGACACTGTACCATTCATATTGATACTCAGTTTGGCACAGTTTTATAACAGAAAGGACAAATACACAAAGGGTGAGAGTGTTAACATTTCATGCAGCCATCTTCCCTTTCCAAATATACTGTATGTTCTTTTGAATTCCTCTGAGCAGACACTTGAAAATTTCATCTGAAAGAGAAAAAATCTCCTCCTCTGCCTATATCCCCAAATTCAATAAATTCATTTACTAAATATTTTCTACATGCTCCACTTCAGAAAAGTGAAGAATGCGGCACTATTCACAATAGCAAAGACTTGGAATCAACCCAAATGTCCATCTGTGACAGACTGGATTAAGAAAATGTGGCACATATACACCATGGAATACTATGCAGCCATAAAAAAGGATGAGTTTGCGTCCTTTGTAGGGACATGGATGCAGCTGGAAACCATCATTCTTAGCAAACTATCACAAGAAGAGAAAACCAAACACCGCATGTTCTCACTCATAGGTGGGAACTGAACAATGAGATCACTTGGACTCGGGAAGGGGAACATCACACACTGGGGTCTATCATGGGGAGGGGGGAGGGGGCAGGAGGGAGGGATTGCATTGGGGAGTTATACATGATATAAATGATGAATTGATGGGTGCTGACGAGTTGATGGGTGCAGCACACCAACATGGCATAAGTATACATATGTAACAAACCTGCACGTTATGCACATGTACCCTAGAACTTAAAGTATAATAAAAAAAAAAAAAAAAAAAAAAAAAAAGTGTGCTGGTTATCAATGTTTTGCCTCTCAGTTCCAAATTCACCCTTCCTTGCCTGCTCAACAAAAACGGATCTGGCCCCATTTACCCTGATGTGATTATCACACATTGTATGCCTGTATCAAAATATCCCATGCAGGCTGGGTGCGGTGGCTCTTGTCTGTAATCCTCAGCACTTTGGGAGGCCGAGGTGGGTGGATCACTTGAGGCCAGGAGTTTGAGACATGGAAAAACCCCATCTCTACTAAAGATACAAAAATTAGCTGGGCATGGTGGCATGTACCTGTAATTCCAGCACTTTGGGAGGCCGAGGCAGGCGGATCACCTGAGGTCAGGAGTTTGAGACCGGCCTGGCCAACATGGCAAAATCCCATCTCTACTGAAAATACAAAAATTAGCCAGGCATGGTGGCATGCACCCGTAATCCCAGCTACTCAGGAGGCTGAGGCAGGAGAATCACTTGAACCCAGGAGGTGGAGGCTGCAGTGAGCTGAGATTGCACCACTGCACTCCAGCCCGGGTGACAGAGTGAGACTCTTTCTCAAAAATAAAAAACTCCAAAACCCTCAAATATCCCATGTACCCCATAAATATATATACCTATGTACCCATAAAAATTAAAAATTTAAAAAGTGGATCTCAGCCTCTTTAAATATTTTTTTCTTCTGCCAGCTGGCATGATACTAAACTTTGTCAGTATAAGATGCTAGAGAGACACTGCAGGAAGAGGGGGGTTTGCTTCCTGGTTCTAGGGTGCTCACTCAGCAGGCTCATCCAGCAGGGGTAGCCTGTCCAGCACCAGGCTCATGTAGTGTGGGCATCTTTGCCAACACTTGGCTCCTGATGCACATGTAGTGTTCCCAGTACCCAGGGCTCATGGTCTTCTCTTAGAGCTCGGCTCCTGCAGTGTGGGTGACTTCTCCAGCACCCAGCTCCTGCAGCTCATATGGCTTCCCAAGCAACTAGTTCCTGCAGGCCCCTGTAGCACTGTATAGTCAGCAGCACCCAACACCCCCCAGTTTACTCTCAGATGATTTGTAGTGGAATAGCTCCAGTGAGTCACCTCCGTATCAACAGTTTTCTCGGGAATCCTAGAGGGCAGATTTCCAGCAAGTTCCACCAGGACAGCACCATAGCAAGTATTCTACCTGCCTCGAGCCATGGTTGTGCCCTCCCTACAAGGTCTGAATCTCATCCCTGGGAAGTAGGGAGCCTCTTCCTTGGGTACTCGCTCACAACCCTAGAAGAACCTGCTGTGCTTTCTATCTGCTATTCCTTTATTCTTCAGAGTTTCTTTTTTTGCTAGCAAATCCCTCATTATTCCAGTCCCACGGCTCACTGAAACCTCCACCTCCTGGGTTCAAGTGATTCTCCTGCTTCAGCCACCCGAGTAACTGGGATTACAGGCGTGGGCCACCACATCCAGCTAATTTTTGTATTTTTAGTAGAGATGGGGTTTCACCATGTTGGCCAGGCTGGTCTTCAACTCTTGACCTCAGGTGATCCACCTGCCTTGTCCTCCCAAAGTGCTGGGATTATAGGTGTGAGCCACCACACCCGGCTGCAAAGAATCTTTATGTTAACCATTCTCTGCTCCCATTAGTCTGTGGTTTCTCCCTCGGTAAGACCCTGAGTTATACTATAAGAAATAGGCTCTTCATGTATACATATTTCAAAACATCATGTTGCACATGATGAATACACGCAATTCTTTTTTGTCAAATTAATAGATTTTTCTATAAAAAGAAACAGGCTCTTTTTTCTTAAAATTTTTTTTTTTTTGAAATAGAGATGGAATCTTGTTGTGTTGCCCAGGCTGGTCTTGAACTCCTGGCCTCAAGTGATCCTCCTGCCTCAGCCTCCCAAAGTTCTGGGTTTACAGACATGAGCTACCACACTCAGCCTGAAATAGGCTCTTAATTCCGGAGACTTTCTGAAAACATAGAGGTAAAAGCCTCAGTTACCCTATATGCTAAAATCCTGTGATTTTTTCAGAATTCTTGTGGGATGGAGGATGAGAAAAAGGAAAGAGCCATATAGGCTGGAATAATTAAGAGCCATTTTGTGAGACAGGTGAGAACTGATCACAAGGTGGAAAATGTCTCATCTGAATAGAGCACAGAATAAACAGTCAGATTCAGGGAGGACTATCAGATATGGTCAACGTTAAGAAAATATTAAAAATGGAGTTGAGCAGAGGTTACAGAAAATATACAGATATGAGTTGAATTGGAAATATGTGGCCATGTTTTTTATCTCCTTGAAAGAAGAGTTTAATTGTCATATACTAGGTAATGGAGAACAGTTGTAGGTTTGTTTCATAATGCTCATGACAAGAGAAATAGAATGTTTTAGGTAAAGATATCTGTCATTAGCATTTAATATGAAGTAGTAAAAACAATGGAATCAGCAAATCAAATCAGGAATAGAATAATTGCAGTTCAGGCAGCAGAAAATATGGAGCTGGCTGGGCGCGGTGGGTCACACCTATAATCCCAGCACTTTGGGAGGCCAAGGCAGGCAGAAACACTGAGGAAGCCAGAACCCTTGTACAGTGCAGCTAATCTGAGAATAATATGGCGGTACTCAGTCCTATTCTGGATGAGATACTCCATGATTAGGCACAAATCCTCTCTTCTCTACACATCCCTGAGAAATTCTCACACCCTGTAAGGAAACATTTATGTAGAAGTTGATTGCAGAATTGTTTGTATTAGATGAGACTTGGACACAATGCTCAGCATCCATGACTAGGTGAGTGGTTAAGTATGATGTGGTGCTGGGGACATTGTGAAATACTACGTAGCAATTTAAAGAACAAACTCAGACAAACACACTAAAATATGGAGAGACCATAGGAATGAGTGGAAAAAAAAAAGGAACAGAATTGAGAAACATAGTATAATATGTTTTATATATACTAAAAATACATACTTATAAACCAATACTTCAGGCTTTAAGAGAATATCACACAATTTCAAGGTTCAAACACAGTAGACTAGCTGCCCATGGGAGGAGGCATAAAGAATGGATATGGAGAACTGGAATAAAAGAAAAGACCTGGCCGGGCACGGTGGTTCATGCCTGTAATCCCAGTACTTTGAGAGGCCGAGGCGGGCAGGTCACTTGAGGTTGGGAGTTCAAGATCAGCCTGACCAACATGGAGAAACCCCATCTCTACTAAAAATACAAAATTAGCTGGGCGTGGTGGCACACGCCTGTAATCCCAGCTACTAGGGAGGCTGAGGCAGGAGAATTGCTTGAACCTGGGAGGCAGAGGTTGCGGTGAGATGAGATTGTGCCATTGCACTCCAGCCTGAGCAACAAGAGCAAAACTCCGTCTCAAAATAAATAAATAAAAATAAAAATAAAAATTAAAAGACCTGTAATCCCAGCAAAGACCTGTAATCCCAGCACTCTGGGAGGCTGAGTCAGGCAGATCAGTTGAGCCCAGGAGTTCGAGACCAGCCTGGCCAACTTGGTGAAATCACGTCTCTACAAAAAATACAAAAATTAGCTGGGCATGGTGGCGTGTGCCTGTAGTCCCCACTACTTGGGAGGCTGAGGTGGGAGGATCACTTGAACCTGGGAGGTGGAGGTTGCATTGAGCCGAGATCATGTCACTGCACTCCAGCCTGGGCAACAGAAATTTTAAAACACTTGGATATACAAGAAAAGACTAAGATGGGGGGCAGGGGTAGAGTAGGAAGAACAAAAAGGTACTAGATAAGACAGGGTGGTATGTGATACACAGTACAGAGACTAGAGACAGCTCTCTTGCCAAAAGGCCAATCAAAGAAGACAATAATGTGGCAAGGATCATACATGGAAATGGCATTTAGGTATTTGAGGGCTATTGTAAACTATCTCCAATTGACTCCAAAAGTTTAGAACTTTCAAGATGGGTTATCTTCAGAGTGTTTCAAAGGCATCAGGCTTTCCTAGGGAAAGTGAGACTGACTTCCATGTCCCTGTCTGTCTGGGTCACACCCACTCACCTGAACAGCTCTGATGTGGGGCTTCCCCTGCCAGCGTCCATGGCCCCTCTCCTTGCTCCAACTTGAAGGCGGCCTCTGACTTGGGAACTTGGTACCCTGTTAACAGGACATGATACATGATTGGGTCCAGCTGACTGGATTTCAGGGGCCTTTCACTGATACTTTCCCTTTGCTTTTCAGAAAAATAAACACATTTCACTGGGAATAGAGTAATAATCACAGAGGTGAAAAGGAACTGAATCCCAGACAAATCCAGGATGACACCATCACATAGTTTAGGTGTCGGGCAGCACTCAGCAGCCGAGAATGGAAATACCCTCACTAGCAGATGCATAGGGCAGCTATGCTTACCCACTGAGAGCAGGTGGCTGTAGTTCTCTAGTGTCACATCCCAGTACAGGCGCCTCTGGGCAGGATCCAAGTGCTGCCACTCCTCCCTGCTGAAGTCCACAGTCACATCCTCAAATGACACTGAAGCCTGTAACGACACAATCCTGTTCAAGGCAGCATGGTCAGCACTGGGGGATGGAAGAAGGTAGATAGCAAGCTGTTTTTAATGCTTTTTACCGTAATGTATCATGTAGGGTTTTCACTAAGTACCTAGTTTTGTATTTTATTTTGTGAGAGTTAAAAAGCTTATTCAGGCCGGGCGCGGTGCCTCAAGCCTGTAATCCCAGCACTGTGGGAGGCAGAGATGGGAGGATCACAAGGTCAGGAGATCGAGACCATCCTGGCTAACACGGTGAAACCCCGTCTCTACTAAAAAAAAAATACAAAAAACTAGCCGGGAGTGGTGGCAGGCGCCTGTAGTCCCAGCTACTGGGGAGGCTGAGGCAGGAGAATGGCTAAACCCGGGAGGCGGAGCTTGCAGTGAGCTGAGATCTGGCCACTGCACTCCAGCCTGGGTGACAGAGCAAGACTCTGTCTCAAAAAAAAAAAAAAAAACTTATTCAAGTATCTTGACATTTGTTGTATACTACATTCATTAGTTTATTCATTCATTCTCTCTTCAAAATGAGGATTTTAAATGAGCTCTCTTTAAGTCCTCTAGCTAACTTAAAAACAAGATACTGGCCGATTATGTGTCAGATGATGTTCTAGGCAATGGTGATAAAGAGTTGAGTAAAATATAAAGCAACTTAAAGACTTGGATAACCAACAGAAGAAGACACAAAGGGAGCTTTAGGAATTTGGAAGAAAAGTATAGGAGGTATAATGTTAGACTTCATAGAGACAGTGGGGCGAGAGTTATCTAGAAGGGAGAAGCATGAGCAAAAGTGTGGAGAAAGGGAAACAGAAAAATACATGGTAGATTCTGAGAACTGCAAGTAGTTCCATATAAAGGAAAGGAGTCTGTGTAGTATATTGAGAAGGTGACTATGAGGAAAATCCAGTAGAGATATACTAGCATCAGAACAAGGAACAAGTCTTTTTTTCTAATAGAGAATGGACTGCAATTTATATGCAGGAAAAGATATGATCGTAATTGTGTGATTTCAAACAGTATTCAACATGCATCACGCTGGGCACGGTGGCTCACTCCTGTAATTTCAGCACTTTGGGAGGCCGAGGCGGGTGGATCACCTGAGGTCAGGAGTTCGAGACCAGCATAACCAATATGGTGAAGCCCCATCTCTACTAAAAATACAAAAGTTAGCTGGGCGTGGTGGCACACACCTGTAATCCCAGCTACTTGAGAGGCTGAGATAGGAGAATTGCTTGAACCCGGAGGCAGAGGTTGCAGTGAGCTGAGATTGTACCACTGCACTTCAGCCTGGGTGACACAGAGTGAGACTCCTTCTTAAAAAAAAAAAAAAAAGGCCGGGCGCGGTGGCTCAAGCCTGTAATCCCAGCACTTTGGGAGGCCGAGACGGGCGGATCACGAGGTCAGGAGATCGAGACCATCCTGGCTAACACGGTGAAACCCCGTCTCTACTAAAAATACAAAAACTAGCCGGGCGAAGTGGCGGGCGCCGTAGTCCCAGCTACTCGGGAGGCTGAGGCAGGAGAATGGCGTAAACCCGGGAGGCGGAGCTTGCAGTGAGCTGAGATCTGGCCACTGCACTCCAGCCTGGGCGGCAGAGCGAGACTCCGTCTCAAAAAAAAAAAAAAAAAAAAAAGGATAGATCACGAGGAATATTTGAAATGGGTGAGTCCAGATTGATCTGGAGACGCACTACAGAGTTTATGTGAGAGAATAAGACAATCTGGACTTAAGGCAGTAGTTGTCATGGGCAAGTAAAAGAAGGTGTTGGTAGGCGTGGTGGTTCACGCCTGTAATCCCAGCACTTTGGGAGAATGAGGCAGGCAGATCACCTGAGGTCAGGAGTTCGAGACCAGCCTCGCCAACACGGCAGAACCCCCGTCTCTACCAAAAATACAAAAATTAGCCAGGCATGGTGGGTGTCTGTAATCCCAGCTACTCAGGAGGCTGAGGCAGGAGAATCACTTGAACTCAGGAGGCAGAGGTTGCAGTGCTGAGATCATGCCACTGCACTCCAGCCTGGGCGACAGAGTGAGACTCCATCTCAGAAACAAACAAACAAATAAACAAAAAGAAGGTGTTGATACTGTGTTTTAAAGAGGTTGAATTATGGGAGTGAGAAAAAGAAAGAAATCTAGGGCAATTCTCAGTTATTGGTTTTGTACAACCATGCAGAGGGTGGTGGTACATACTGAGAGGGGCTAGTAGATTAGGAAGGGAGTAGGGAAGAGAATGAAACACAATGTTATATTTTGTCCATGTTGAAATAAAGGTGAAATAAAGAATGAAACATAATGTTACATTTTGTCCATGTTGAAATAAAACATGCAGGGAGTTATACAATAAGATGGGCTAGAATAGAGATAAGATCTGGGAGTTCTCATATAGAGCTGGGAAACAGATGAGATGGCCCAGGAAGGGCACACAGATAGAGAATATACAAAAACCATCTCTTACAGACCATCTCTAAACCAAGTGTATTTAAGTCAGAAATCAGTAATAAGAAGAAACTTTTCAGAAATCATCATTTTAAAGTTTAAAAATACAGTTCAAAATAACTGATCGTCTAAGAAGATACGCTAAATATCAATGTAATCAGTACATGTAAGAATTTGTTGAATTACGAAATGGTAACTAAAGTGGAAATTAGGGTCTTCAGTGCTTATATTACAAAAGAATAAAGTCCAAAATTCCATGCATTAAGTATTGAAATAAAGACGTTATAAAAATAACAATAGAGTAAAACCCAAAAGAAAGTCTTTAAAAAGCAGAAATCAATACATTCAATGCCATCCCAATTGAAATCACAACAGGATTTTTGTAAAATCTGACAAACCAATTCTAAAATTTCTGTGGAAATGCAAATGGCCAGGAATAGCCAAGACAATTTCTTTTAAAAAAATTATTTTGTATCTTGTTTTCAGAGACATGGTCTCACTTTGTCACCCAGGCTAGGGTGCAGTGGCACAACCACAGCCCAATGCAGCCTCAACCACAGGCATACGCCACCATATCCTGCTTCGTTTTTTTTTTTGTTTGTTTTTTTTGTATTTTGTAGAGATGGGGGTCTCCCTAGGTTGCCTAGTCTGGTCTAGAACTCCCGGCCTCAAGTGATCCTCCTCCCTCAGCCTCCTAAAGCACTGGGATTGCAGGCGTGAGTCACTGTGCCCGGCCTGCCAAGACGCTCTAGAATAATTAAAGCAATGTGGGAGGACATACTTTACAAGACCTCAAGACTTACAAAGCAATGGAAATTTAAGACATTATTGTCCTGGTGCTAGGACAGACAAATAATCCATTGCAACAGAATATAGAGTACAGGTCGGGTGCAGTGGCTCACGCCTGTAATCCTAGCACTTTGGGAGGCCGAGGCATGTGGATCACCTGAAGTCAGGAGTTGGTGACCAGCCTGGCCAACATGGAGAAATCTCTTCTCTACTAAAAATACAAAAATTAGCTGGGCGTGGTGGCACATGACTATAGTCTCAGCTACTTGGGAGGCTGAAGCAGGAGGATTGCTAGAGTCCAGAAGGCGGAGGTTGCAGTGAGCCGAGACCAGGCCACTGCACTCCAGCTTGGGCAACAGAGCGAGACTCAGTCTAAAAAAAAAAAAAAAAAAGTCAATTCCAAGGCCAGGTGCTGTGGCTCATGCCTGTAATCCCAGCACTTTGGGAGGCCGAGGCAGGAGGATTGCTTGAGTCCAGATTTAAAACCAGTCTGGGCAATATGGCGAGACTCTGTCTCTATAAAAAAATAAAATATATAGCACATACATAAAAATTAGCTAAGTGGGGTGGCATGTGCCTGCAGTCTCAGATACTCAGGAGGCTAGGCGGGACGATCTCTTGAATCTGGAAGGTGGAAGCTGCAGTGAACCATGCTTGTGCCACTGTACTCCAGTCTGGGTGACTGAGTGAGATCCCATTTCAAAAATATATATAAATTCCAGATGTATTATAGACTTAAATGTGAAAGGCAAAAAGTATAACGCCTTTAGAAGATAATACGGATGGCTATCTTCATGACCTTGAATTAGGAAAATAGTTCTCAAACATGAAACATGAAAATTGATTAAGTCTTTCTAAAACAAAGTTTAGAACTACTATTCATTTAAAAGATAGCATTAAAAGAGAACAAAGGGAAAGCCACAGAGTAGGAGAAGATATCTCCAACATACATTATCAACAAAAGGCTCAGAGCTAGAAGATGTAAAGAACTTGTACAAACCAGTAAGAAAAAAAGAGACCACCTAGTAGAAAAATGGGTGAAGCATTCATTTTACAAAAGAGGAAATCCAAGGCTTTAATAAACATATAAAAAAAGATTTAACCTTCTTAGTAGCAAGGGAATACAAATTAAAACTACAATGGATACCACTACACAACCTCTAGAAAGTCTTAAATGAAAAAGACTGATAGTACCAAGTGTTGAAGAGAATATGGTGCAAGGAGAACTCTCATATTGCTGATGGAGGAGGTGGGAATTGCTACAATCATGCTGGGAAGTATTTTGGCCCTAAGTGGTAATGTTGAAGACATGCAAGCAATATGACACAGTGAGTCCACTCATGGAAATATATACACTCACGTGGAATATATGCACATGTACAACAGGAGATGCATTCAAGAATATTTCTAGTGGCATTATTTAAAATATATATAATATTTCATGATAAAAAGGTTTAAAAACAGTGATTTAAAAATCAGTATTCAAAAAAATCAGTATTCAATATATGTACAGTATCTATTGTCTTTGTAAAAAAAAATTAAGGATATTTTCTTTTTCTTTCTTTTTTTTTTTTTGAGACAGGGTCTTACTCTGTCACCCAGGCTGCAGTGCAGTAGCTTGATCTTGGTTCACTGCAACCTCCACCTCCTAGGTTCAAGTGATCCTCCTGCCTCAGCCTCCCCAGTAGCTGGGATTACAGGCGCCCACCATCGTGCCTAACCAATTTTTGTATTTTTAGTAAAGACAGGGTTTCACTATGTTGGCCAGGCTGGTCTTGAACTCTTGATCTCAGGTGATCCACCTGGCTCGGCCTCCCAAAGTGCTGGGATTACAGGCTTGAGCCACCGCGCCTGGCCAGGATATTTTCTTTTTTTCCTTTTTTTTTTTTTTTTGTTTTTTGAGACGGAATCTCACTCTGTCGCCCAGGCTGGAGTGCAGTGGTGCAGTCTTGGTTCACTACAACCTCTGCCTCCTGGGTTCAAGCAATTCTCGTGCCTCAGCCTCCTGAGTAGCTGGGATTATAGGCGCCTGCCACCATGCCTGGCTAATTTTGTATTTTTAGTAGAGATGGGGTTTCACCATGTTGGTCAGGCTTGTCTAGAATTCCTCGCCTCAAGTGATCTGCCCACTAGACTTCCAAAAGTTCTGCTATGACAGGTGTGAGCCACCATGCCCGGCCTCTTTTTTTATTTTTTTGAGACAGGATCTTGCTCTGCTGCCCAGACTGGAATGCAGTGGTGCAATCACGGCTCACTGCAGCCTCAAACTCCTGGGCTCAAGGGATCCTTCCCGCTTCAGCCTCCTTAGTAGCTGAGACTACAGGTGCACACCACCATGCCCAGCTAACTTTTAAATTTTATTTTTACATTTTTGTAGAGATGGTGGGGGGGGGAGGATGTCTCACAGTGTTGCCCAGGCTGGCCTCCCTCCTGGGCTCAAGCAACCCTCTTGCCTCTTAAGTAGTTGGGATTACAGGCATGAGCCACAGCACCTGGCTGTAAAAACTTTTATTATATGCACTGGGAGCTGGTAGACAAAAAACCACCTCACCTGTCTCTCCCTCCCTGGAAGTCATGAAGGTCACATTAACAATGCCACGTTCACATGCACAAACACCATGCCAGGCATCACAAGCATTGACAGATGCAATAGAAATACAGACAAGGTACACTGCCCTGTTTGGTCCCTTCCCCCACCAAAATAGAAGCTTGGGACTCCACCATGGCTGGGAAGGAATGTGTAGGGTGGTGAAAGAGGGCTCTGGAGAGATGTGGGGAGAAAGCTGATAACACAGACACACCCAGATTCCAGCCTCACCTGCCACATATGAAAAGGTGTCATTTTTCTGGGCAGTATCTACCATGGAGGATGGCGTGTGTCCCTACCACCACAAGGACTCCTACAAGGACTTCCTCATACTAGGTAAGGGCCCCCATCCCAGAGCCTCATGGCTCTCCAGCTAGTCATGCAGCAATGTCTCCATTCAGGGTCATCTCAGTCCCAGCACATTCTGCACCCTCACCCCTGGGGGTATACTCTGCTGCCAGGACTGGCTGCCGACTGCCCAGTCTGTCCCTGATCCCTTAGGCACCTGCTCTGTCCTATCCTGCAGCTGGCTGGGGGCTCAGGCCTCTTGCTTCGGGGCTGCTCTCATTCCTGCCTCAGGATACTTCTGTCACCTCCTGGTGTGATCTTGCCCTTTCACTCTGCCCCAGGCCTAGCAGAAGGGCTTCCAGGGCACATAGGAGCATTGCTGGAAGTAAGCCTGGGGCGAGGGACCCAGCTGCTCTGCAGGTTCCCCCAGGGCTGGGGGCGCCCTGGTCTTTGCAGGATAATTTTCTGGGTGGCCGTGGACCAACCCAGTTGTCCCCTCTGTCTTGCTTGCAGTTCTCAAGAATAACTGTAGAATGTGCTGGAAATGGAACATCCTGAGCTGTGGAGGGACTGGTCTAAACAGGAGAGAGAGCTGGGGGCTCTCCTGGAAACAGGATGTCCAGTGCTTTAGCCCTGAACGTTGGGTTGTCCTAGGATATAAAACCCCACACGGGCTGCTTTCTGGGATCCCTCAGCTGTGGCGCAAGTGGGGCACGCGCAGATGAGACTCCAGCTGTACCAAGCAGCTTTCATGAGACTTGGGGGACCAGCTTGCAATGAATCGTAGGCTTCTGCTGTCCCTCGCTGCCTACCTGTAATAACCCTGCTCCATGTAACTTGTGTGCATGGGTGTTTCTGTCTCATGGGACGTAGACAAGCTGGTAGCCAGTACGCAGAGACCCTGCTTCGGTTTTTGTGAAAAAAAACATGAAGGATATTTTCTTTTTTTTTTTTTTACTTTTTTGAGACACGGTCTTGCTCTGTTGCCCAGGCTGAAGGGCAGTGGTGCAATCATGACTCACTGCAGCCTCAAACTCCTGGGCTCAAGGGATCCTTCCGGCCTCAGCCTCCTGAATAGCTGAGACTACAGGTGCACCCCACCATGCCCAGCTAATTTTTAAATTATATTTTTACTTTTACTCCTCCCTGTCCATCTGAGTGTTTCCTATTCCCCGGGACTGTTCTCTGTGGCCCTGCAACTGTTCTTCCCTCTTTCTGGCTTTCCCCGCTTCCCTTGCTGCTTCCTGTACAGCTGTTTTCTGCCTGCCCAGATCTGTCCCTGCTCCCTCTGCTGGTTCTTGTTCCCTCTGACTTTTCCTTGGTCCCTCTCTTTCCTATTCCCTCTAAATGGCTCTTGTTCCTTCTGAATATCCCCGTTCTTTTATTGCTTTCTTTGACTCTACCTGGATCCCTCTAACTATTGTTTCCTGTTCTGACTGCCCTGTGCTCCCTTTGTTGTCCCTCCAGCTGATCCTTGTTCTGTGGCACCATTCTGATTGTGTGCTAGTCTACCTGACTGTTCCCTGGTCCCTAAGGGCCTTTCTTGTTCCTTCCAGCTGTTCCTGGCTCACACAGACTGACTGCTGTTGGATTCTGCTGACTAATCTCTAGTCTCCTGATTCTTCCTTGTCCTTGGACAGTTCCTTGAGTACATTTCTTTCTTTCCATTCTTTCCTTCCCTTCTTCCTCCCTTCCTCTTTCTGAGACGGGGCGTCACTCTGCCACCCAGGCTGGAGTACAGTGGCACAATCATGGCTCACCAGCCTCTACCTCCCGGGCTCAGATGATCCTCCCACCTCAGTACCACCCTACCTGGCTAGTTTTTTTTTTGATACATATATATATATTTGTAGACATGGGGTTTCACCATGTTGCCCAGGCTGGTCTTGAACTCCTGGCCTCAAACAATCCTCCCGCTTTGGCCTCCCAAAGTGTTGGGATTACCACCGTGCCTGTCCATTGAATTCATTTCTACTATGCTCTCCCGCGATGTTCACCCATCTGGTCTGTGGACCACACTTTGAGCAGTACCTAACTAGCTAGCTTACGCCCTTACCCATTAAAACGCACTACTGCGTGTTCTATGCCACAGCTGGATTCTGTACTTGCACTGCCTCCATTACTCACATTACATTTAACTATTGGCTGGTTCCTCTGATTGCTTCCTGGGTAGGGTGGCCAAGTGTCTCAGTTTGCCCAGGAATGTTCCTGTTTTAGCACTGGAAGTCCCATGTCCCCTCAGTCACAGGCAAACCGGGATGGTCCTGGGAACTCTGGCTGTTTCCCAGCCTCTCCAACTGTGCCTTCACGCCAGTAACTACTGCATGGGCCCTTGGGCTGTTAACTCGCTTCAGTTATACCATTCCTTCTGGTTCTCCTCTGTTCTCTCTAGCTGGCCACTGGTCAATCAGGCTGCTACCCCATACTGGATACATGTTTAATGCTCACTTGACCTGTTCCCTATTCCTCTGGTTACTTCCCAGGGCCTCTGGTGGACCCTCAGCCCCAAGCACATTTTGGCTGCTCCCTCTGGCTGCCCCCCAGCCTCAGTGACCGTTCCTTGCTCCAGATGTTCCACAGTACTCTAGGCCATTCTGCAGCTTCAGAGGCTCTTCTCTCATCTTTCCACCTGTTCCATGGACTCTGTCCCTTCCCTGATCCCTCTGCCCATTCTACAGCCTCAGCAATTGTCTCCTGGTTCCTCTGGCTGCAACCCATTCTCTGGGTCATATTTCCCATTTCTTGTTCCCTGGTATTTCTGTCTTTTGCCTATACCCTCAAGCTCTCTTCTAAACCAAGGAACTGCTTCCTGGTTCCTCGGGAAGTTGCTTGTCCCTCAGGCTCATACCCAGTTCCTTGGATATGTTTGCTTTTTCCATTTTATCTGATTCTTCTGCTTCCTCACCCCTCTGGATACTGACTGCTCCGTCTGGCTGTTTTCTGGTTCCTCTGTTTCCTGGTACCTCCTCCTATTTCATGATCCTTCTCACTGTTCTTTAACCCTCGGCTCTTCCCTGCTCCCCAATGATCACCACTTCTCCAGCCTCAGCAACTGTTTCTTGGTCTCTGGCTCCAGCGTCTGACTCATGTCCTGTTTGTTTCATTATTCTTCCACCTGTATCCTGGACCCGTTGGCTACTCTTCATCTCTAGTAAGTGCTCCATGGTCCCTGTTCCTTATTCCCTTGTGGCTCCCTCCAGCCCTCTTTACCTTACTGATCCCTCTGCTTATTCTCCATCTTCAGCCACTGTTTCTTGGTACAACTGGCTGCTCCTCAAACCCTGGGGACATTTTTATTGGTTCCTAGGTATCTCTGCCTATACCCTGCTCCCTGATGTTTAATGAAAAAACCAAGACCCTAACCAATAAATAAGTCAATAAATAATATTCCCCCCAGGGTCTCGGTCATTTCCATCTCTTCTTGAGGTGGGTCAGAGATTTGTGGTTAGGAAGGAAGAGATGAATAGAGAAATGTGCCTTCCAGAATCATTCTTCTAGAAATCCCCACTGTTGGCTGGGCAAGAGGCCATGTGCAGGAGTGGGGAGGACCACATTGTCATGGCCCTAATCTGTGGGTCCGTGACTGACACGACTGGGCAGAGCTTAGACAAGGTGGAAGTGTACTACTGTCGAGCATTGATTCACTTGCTATTTAATGCCCCTATACCTTTGACTGAAAAATATAATTTCAATGACTTGGCAGAAAGATGTATTTATTTATTTACTTATTTATTTATTTTGAGACAGAGTCTCACTCTGTCACCCAGGCTGGAGTGCAATGGTGTGATCTTGGCTCACTGTAGCCTCAACCTCCTGGGCTCAAGTGATTCTCTCACCTCAGTCTCCCAAGTACATGGAACTACAGGTGCACACCACCACACCCGGCTAATTTTTGTATTTTTGCTGAGACAGAGTCTTACTATATTGCCCAGGCTGGTCTCAAACTCCTGAGCTCAAGAGATCTGCCCGCCTTGGCCTCCCAAAATGCTGGGATTACAGGCATGAGCCACCATGCCCAGCTGGCAGAAAGATTTAAATGTAGGAATTTTATCATAGTAGTTTAATCACAATAGAAAACCTGAAATACCCTAAATGCACATTATTATTATTATTATTATTTTCTTTTTTTTTTTGAGACAGAGTCTCGCTCTGTCCCCCAAGCTGGAGTGCAGTGGCCGGATCTCAGCTCACTGCAAGCTCCGCCTCCCAGGTTCACGCCATTCTCCTGCCTCAGCCTCCCAGGTAGCTGGGACTACAGGCGCCCGCCACCTCGCCTGGCTAGTTTTTTGTACTTTTTAGTAGAGACGGGGTTTCACCGTGTTAGCCAGGATGGTCTCGATCTCCTGACCTTGTGATCCGCCCGCCTCGGCCTCCCAAAGTGCTGGGATTACAGGCTTGAGCCACCGCACCCGGCCTAAATGCACATTATTAGTGAACTGGTTGTGGGGGGATGGGGAGACACTGGTCAAAGTATACAAAGTTTTTGTTAGAGGGAGTAAGTTTTTGAGATCTATTGCAGTTTGGTGGCTAGTTAATAATGATGTAATGTTATTTCAAAATTGCAAAGAGAGCAGATTTATTTTTTTTTTTTTTTTGAGACGGAGTCTCGATCTGTCGCCCAGGCTGGAGTGCAGTGGCACGATCTCGGCTCACTGCAAGCTCCACCTCCCAGGTTCATGTCATTCTCCTGCCTCAGCCTCCCGAGTAGCTGGGACTACAGGCACCCACCACCACGCCCGGCTAATTTTTTTTGTATTTTTAGTAGAGACGGGGTTTCACCGTGTTAGCCAGGATGGTCTCGATCTCCTGACCTCGTGATCCGCCCGCCTCGGCCTCCCAAAGTGCTGGGATTACAGGCGTGAGCCACCTCACCCGGCCGAGAGCAGATTTTAAATGTTCACATTGGGCGGGTGCGGTGGCTCAAGCCTGTAATCCCAGCACTTTGGGAGGCCAAGACGGGCGGATCACAAGGTCAGGAGATCGAGACCAATCTGGCTAACACGGTGAAACCCCGTCTCTACTAAAAAATACAAAAAGCTAGCCGGGCGAGGTGGCGGGCATCTGTAGTCCCAGCTACTCGGGAGGCTGAGGCAGGAGAATGGCATAAACCTGGGAGGCGGAGCTTGCAGTGAGCTGAGATCCGGCCACTGCACTCCAGCCCGGGCGACAGAGCGAGACTCCGTCTCAAAAAAAAAAAAAAAAGTTCACATCACAAAAGAAATAAGTCTTTGAAGTAATGGATATGTTAATTAGGTTGATTTAAATATTCTACAATGTATACAAATATCAAAACATCACATTGTACCCCATAAATATACACAATTATTATTCATCAATTAAAAATAAAATTTGCGGGGCATGGTGGTGACTCACGCCTGTAATCTCAGCACTCTGGGAGGCCAAGGCAGGAAGATTACTTGACCCCAGGAGCTTGAGACCAGCTGGGTGTGGTGCCATGTGCCTGTAGTCCCAGCTACTTGGGAGGCTATGGTGGGAGGATCGCCTGAGCCCGGGAGGTTGAGGCTGCAGTGAGTTGAGGTTGCAACACTGCACTCTAGCCTGGGCAACAGAGGGAGACTGCCTCAGAGGAAAAAACATTAAAATAAATAAATAAAATTTAAAAAATAGCGAACTGGTTAAATTATGGACATCATAAGTGTATGAAGAAAAATACTTGCTGCCTAGCAAATCATGTTAAACTGCCCAGTTAAAAATGAGGTAACCAAAGAGTATCATTCTGTTTTAAAACTTTAGCTATATATGTGTATGTGTACAGTATGCATGCACACTCAGGCCCCACACATATACTCACAGACATGCACACACAAAGGAAAAAACCACTGAAAGGAAATACAGCTAAATGTTAACACTGGTTAGCTTTGGGTAATGTTGGAAGGACAAGTAATTTTTTAGTTTCTTCTATTTGCTAAACTATACTTTCTAATATTTTATTATGAAGTTATAAAATGACCAAAAAATAATATTTAAAAGTTTAATGTTATCCTAATGACCACATGACCCTGAGCCCCTGAGACAATGAACCCTTCCAGAGTCAACAGCATCCACAGGCAGGTCTGAAAGGAGGGAGCTGTCGGGCAGGGTCTGGCTCGCTCGTGGTCCTCCTCGGCTTACAGAATCTCAATGGGAACTCTATCTGAACGGGAGCTCTGAGCAGGAAACTTAATCTCAGCTGTGGTGTGGTGAGGGTGGAAGACACAGTCAGGAGACCTGACTCCAGTCTAGTGGTGTCACCGCCAACCTGAGAGGCCTGGGCGAGTCATGTGTCTTCTGGGGCATTTTATTCATCTTTCTTTTTTGTTTTTGAGACGGAATCTCACTCTGTCACTCAGGCTGGAGTGCAGTGGTGTGATCTCAGCTCACTGCGACCTCTACCTCCCAGGTTCAAGCGATTCTCCTGCCTCAGCCTCCCAAGTAGCTGGGATTACAGGCATGCGCCACCAAGCTCAGCTAACTTTTTGTATTTTTAGTAGAGACGGGAGTTCGCCATGTTGGTCAGGCTGGTCTTGAGCTCCTGACCTTAAGCAATCCACCCGTCTCAGCCTCCCAAAGGTGCTGGGATTATAGGCATGAGCCACTGTGCCTGGCCATTTTATTCATCTTTGAAAGGAAGAGGGAGAGCCAGAAGGGACCCAGAGACTATGGTGGCCCTACTACCCTGCCAGTCTCTAAGTTCCAAAGAAAAAGGATTTTTCTCTACCTAAATCAGGATAGAGGAGAAATTGCCAGATCCCCAGAGACCTGGGGGAAGGGGGCACTGGTGGGGATCAGCTGACGTCTGTAAAGAGCCGATGGAGAGGGAAGGGTTGGTGCTGGGGTGGCGGATGGAGTCTCCCTGGCTATGGATAGTGGCTGCTTCCACCTGGACCTCACCCTCATTTGCCCTGCAGGGAGCTGCCCCCACTCCCTAGGTTGTGGGGCTCACCCTCCACATCCTCCCTCTCCTCTAGTGTAATCAGCCACATTACCCTGTCCACTGAAACACGTGGGGCTCTGGATGTGGCCGCATCAGTCAAGTGGTGCTCACTCTCAGTGGGAGGACCCTGATCTGTCTCCAGGGCAGCAGGTCCGGAATCTGCCGCTTCCCCTGACTCACCTGCTCCTGCCCTGAGGCCCTGGGGACAGGTCAGGGTATCTCCTCACTGAATGAATTCTTGCCTCCGGGGGCCTCTCCCTCCTCACCTCACATGAGCTGCCACGTCCCTCTGCAGCCACGACCGGGGACCATGGGGAAGAGTCCCCATTAGCTGCCATGTTCACGCTGGGCCTCAGCCCTCAGGCTCTCCTGCTGACAACCCCACTCTTTCCCAAGCTGGAAGCTGAGCTGGCATCTGTGGACTCAACCGGAGCTGCTGGGGCGAGGCAAGCAGGAGTCAGAAGGAAGATCCTGCAGTTTCCACTAAGGAGCCTAGCCCCCAGACTCTGCAGAGGCTCCAAGAAACCCTGGAAAGACAGTGTCCACATGGTCATCACTCCACGTTCACCCATAAATATTTTCTGGTGGTGCCCAGGGGAAGCTCACTGTGCTGGATGCTGCAGAAGAGAAAAGTTCAGTAAAACCCACACCAAGTATTAAAGCAAAACATGGGGAAAATTCACAAGATCTGGTGTAAAATGAATGAGCATTTGTATTCAAGCTCTTCTATGTTCTAGCTAGAATCTGAGGAAGTCATTTTATGTGAAGTTTTTTCATCTTAAACAGGATGAAAATACTTATCTCATAGGGTTGTTAGAATTAAATGAAATGATGCTTCTACGCACACCTACTTGGTACCTGGAACATGCTCAACTCATTTTAAATAGTGCTATTATTACAAGGTGCAAGGCATGTTTTATTAGGTACCTCATTTAATTTTCACACTCATCCTGTGGACTAGGCATTACTATTATTACTAATCCCATTTACCATCAGATAGAGCTGTTCAGAAATATTAAGAAATTTACCCCAAGATCACTCAGATGAGGGGGAAGGACAAGGATTCAAACTCAGGTATGCCTGGCTCCAAAGCATACTTTCTTAACTATTGAGCCATTTGGTACTCTATTCAAGGCAGAATCACAATAAACACTGTGGTTCCTGCTACCTTCAAAGTGCTCTGGCTGAGCACTGACCATGCCACTTGAGCATAAACTGAGCTTCTGTGTAATTCAGTGTACATTCTGTGCAAAGAACAGAGCCCACCCTCTTCTGTCAAAGATGAAAACTCAAACTTGTCCCTTCTCTTCTGCAATTCCCATCAGGCCCTGAAAACCAGCAGGTCTGCACAGGCTCCTAAATCCCTATAGCCCACATTGCTTGACAAAAACTGTGTACCAAATGGTGTCATCAACTGGTTTCCACAGGCTCCTCAAGTTATCACCAACCCAGGCAGCACATCATCAATAGGATCAATGACTCCCATAAAACCCTCAGTAATAGAAGTTCCAGTTCATCACACAGCAACTCACACAGTACTATAATAACCAATGTCCATAGGTCCCAATCCAGGACTGCCACAGGCCCCCCAAAACTGACTTGTAATCCCTGTGAATCCCAGACTTGCAATCATTCACCACCTTAGCACCCCAATCAATAAACTCTCATGGACTGAATCGATGACCTCAGATACTGACATTTCCAACACTTCCAGGCAGAACCAACACGTCATTTACAACGAAAAGGGATCACAGTGGCACTAGATGTATTTACAAAAACAGAGGCCATGTTAGAAGAAAACTCTACAAATTATTGCGAGAGAAGGTCTGAGATCCAAGAATTCTAAACCCACCCTAGCTAGATACCATTCTATTGTCAGAGCAAAAGAAAGACAATTTTAGACATAAAAGCATTTCTAGCATTTTATGCCAATATTCCAATCTCAGGAGAACACTCAAGGGAATAGTCTAAACAATGGTAAATGGAATAGAAACAAAAACTCTCACAATAGGAAAGCAGTTTTGAGATAGGATTCTTGCAATTGATATATAATTACATCTGGATAAAGAAAAACAACGTAATTGGGCATCTGTAGTAAATAAGGCTGTTACTATTAACTATGTAGAAATTTAAAAATTCCCTGGCTGGGTACGGTGGCTCACACCTGTAATCCCAGCACTTTGGGAGGCCAAGGCGAGCGGATCATGAAGTCAGGAGATCAAGACCATCCTGGCTAACACTGTGAAACATTAAAAATACAAAAAATTAGCTGGGCGTGGTGGCATGCACCTGTAGTCCCAGCTACTTGGGAGGCTGAAGCAGGAGAATTGCTTGAACCCAGGAGGCGGAGGTTGCAGTGAGCCGAGATCATGCCACTGCACTCCAGTCTGGGTGACAGAGAGAGACTGTCTCAAAAAAACACAAACAAACAAACAAAAAAATTCCCTGGGAAAATTTACTGAACAAAATGAGGAGAAGGCAAATTACAAATTTCCATGGGCAGATATCGGTACAATATTATTTGGATTTAGTAATATAGAAAATACATACAATCATATTTGTAAGGAAGGTAAAGGCAACTACTAACAGAAATTCATTAAAAAAAAAATCAAAATTTCAAACAATCAAAACTCAAAAGTAATAAAAACCTAAAAGGGGATTAAGCGAAACATGAATGAGGCCAGGTGCAGTGGCTCACACCTGTAATCCCAGCACTTTGGGAGGCCGAGGCGGGCGAATCACGAGGTCAGGAGTTTGAGACCACCCTGGTCAACATGGTGAAACCCCGTCTCTACTAAAAATACAAAAATTAGGTGGGTGTGGTGGTGCATGCCTATAATCCCACCTACTCAGGGGGTTGAAGCAGGGGAATTGCTTGAGCCCAGGAGGCGGAGGTTGCAGTGAGCCGAGATCTTGCCACTGCATTCCAGCCTGGGTGACAGAGCGAGACTCCATCTCAAAAAAAAAAAAAAAAAAAAAGAGAAACATGACCAGCCAGGCACAGTGGCTCACACTTGTAATCCCAGCACTTTGGGAGGCCAAGGCGGGCGGATCACCTGAGGTCAGGAGTTTGACACCAGCCTGGCCAATATGGTGAAACCCTATCTCTACTAAAAACACATAAATTAGCCGGGCGTGGTGGCAGGCGCCTGTATTCCCAGCTCCTTGGGAGGCTAAGGCATGAGAATCGCTTGAACCCAGGAGGCAGAGGTTGCAGTGAGCCGAGATTGTGCCATTGTACTCCGGCCTGGGGGGACACAGTGAGACTCTGTTTAAAAAAAAAAAAAAAGCAAACGAAAGATAATAGGAGAAAAAAAGGAAAAAAATAATAGGAGGCATAAAATCAAGTATGTTAAAACAAAATGATGAAGATGTGAAACGAAGCACTTGATAGAAATACACCATATCATTGATCATTCTTTCCTTTATGGTTGGCATGCATTATGTCTTGTTAGGAACCTTCGCCTATCTCAGGGTCATGTAAAAGTTTTATCATTTTAGCTTTCACATGTAGACCCACAGTCCATCTGGGAAGGATTTTAGCGTGTGGTATATGTTAGAGTCAAGATTCATTTCTTTCATATGGAAGCAAGATAATCCAGCACCATTTATTGAAAAGCCTACCCATGGCCAGGCACAGTGGCTCATGTCTGTAATCCCAACACTTTGGGAGACCGAGGTGGGCGGATCACCTGAGCTCAGGAGTTCGAGGTCAGCCTGGCCAATATGGCGAAACCCTATCTCTACTAAAAATATAAAAATTAGTCAGGCGTGGTGGCAGACGCCTATAATCGCAGCTACTCGGGAGGCTGAGGCTGGAGAATCGCTTGAACCTGGGAGATGGGGGTTACAGTGAGCTGAGATCTCGCCACTGCACTCCAGCCTGGGGGGATAGAGTGAGACTCTGTCCCCAAAAAAGAAAAAAAAAGAAGACTATCCTTTCTCCATTGCTCTGTAGTGTCTCCTTGTGATCATATATGTGGGGGCCATTCCTGAACTCTGTAATTTTCATTGGTTTATTTGTGTATTCTTGGACCAGTGTTATAGTCTTAATTAATGTGCTTTATATTAAGTCCTGATAAAGGATACCTAAATTGGACTACATTAAAATTAAGGACTTCTGTTAATCAGAAGATAAAATTAAAAATGTAAAGGCAAATGCTACAGTGGGAGAAGGTAACTGTAATACCTATATTTGACAAATGATTAATATCTCAAACATATCAAGAATGTCTAGAAATCACTAAGAGCCACAGAAAAAGGGCAAAAGGAACAGGCATTTCACAAAGAAAATATCCAAATAGCAAACAAGCTTATAAAAAGATGCTCGACTTCACCAGTTAGCAAGGAAATAGAAGTTAAACTACAATAAGATAATCCTCCACATAATCCTCCATATCTACAATAAGATAATCCCACCAGAAATTGCCAAAATGAAAAAGACGGGAAATAAACAAGAGCGGGCAAGGATGTGGAGCAGCCAAAACTCAGATTGCTTGTTAGGAGCATAAACTAGTACATAAACTTTGAAAACGTGTTTGGTAGTCTTTATTAATGGTGAATACATGCAATATCCTATGACCCTGCTGTTTGACTCCAGTTCTCTCTCACTCAAGAGAAACGCAAATATATGTTTACTAAAAGAGATGATAATGTTCATGGTAGCTTTATTCAAAACTAAAAATTATGTAAATGCCCATCAACATAAGAATGGATAGACAAGCTGTGTTATATTTATACAAGGAAATGCTATACAGCAATGAGAAAGAACAAATTGCTGTACTCAACATGCATGAGTCTCGTCCCATGAACACTCTGTTAAGCTAAAGAAGCCAGACTCAAAAGAGCAATGAAGCAATGCCATATGGTTACGTTTATATACATTTCAAAAACATGGCTTCTTTTTTTTTTTGAGACAGAGTCTCGCTCTGTCTCCAGCCTGTCGTACAGTGGTGAGATTTTGGCTCACTGCAACCTCCACCTCCCGGGTTCAAGTGATTCTCCTGCTTCAGCGTCCCGAGTAGCTAGGACTACAGGTGTGCGCCACCATGCCCAGCTAATGTTTGTATTTTTAGTAGAGACGGGGGTTTCACCATGTTGGGCAGGATGGTCTCGATCTCTTGACCTCATGATCTGCCTGCCTCAGCCTCTCAAAGAAACATGGCTTCTTTAAAACTTTTTTCTTTGTTTTTCTTTTTTTTGAGATGGAGTCTTACTTTGTAGCCCAGGCTGGAGTGTAGTGGTGTGATCTCGGCTCACTGCAACCTCTGCCTCCCGGGTTCAAGCGATTCTCCTGCTTCAGCCTCCCGAGTAGCTAGGACTCTAGGTGTGCGCCACCGTGCCCAGCTAATTTTTGTATTTTTAGTAGAGATGGGGTTTCACCATGTTGGGCAGGATGGTCTCGATCTCTTGACCTCGTGATCCGCCTGCCTTGGCCCCCCAAAGAAACGTGGCTTCTTTAAATTGTTGTTGTTGTTGTTGAGACAGAGTCTCATTCTGTCACCCAGGCTGGAGTGCAGTGGTGTGATGTCGGATCATTGCAACCTCTGCTTCCCGAGTTCAAGCAACTCTCCTGTCTCAGCCTCCCAAGTAGCTGGGATTACAGGCGCCCACCACCACGCCCGACTAATTTTTGTATTTTTAGTAGAGACGGGGTTTCACCATATTGGCCAGGCTGGTCTCGAACTCCTGACCTCGTGATCTGTCTGCCTCGGCCTCCCAAAGTGCCGGGATTACAGGCATGAGCTACTGCACCTGGCCTTACAAAAAAATTTTTTTTTTTTAGAGACAGGATCCTGCTCTGTCACCCAGCCAGGAGTGCAGTAGCACGATCATAGCTCACTGCAGCCTCAAACTCCTGAGCTCAAGTAATCGTCCTGCCTCAGCCTCCTAAGTTGCTGGGACCACAGGTGCATGCCACCACACCCAGCTAAAAAATATGACTTCTTGAGAGATAGTAACATTTCTTCATCTAGGTGGTGGCTATGCAGGTTTGTTTGGTCTGTTA
Source organism: Rhinopithecus roxellana (assembly GCF_007565055.1). Taxonomy (NCBI): domain Eukaryota; kingdom Metazoa; phylum Chordata; class Mammalia; order Primates; family Cercopithecidae; genus Rhinopithecus; species Rhinopithecus roxellana. Next base: position 34,928,870 of record NC_044555.1, on the reverse strand, counting down.
AAAAATCATCAAGCTAAATATGTACAATGTGTGCACTTTTCTGTATTATGTAATATTTCAATGAGGATTTAAAAGCTATACAATTTACTTGGCAAATACCAAGAAAATGAAAGGAGGTCTGAAAATACAATTATCGTGGGGGAAATTAAGGTCCAAAGCATTCAACAGATTAACAAAAAAGGGGAATATCTTTTTTTTTTATTTTTTATTTTTTTATTTTTATTTTTATTTTTTATTTTTTATTTTTTTTTGAGGCAGAGTCTGGCTCTGTCGCCCGGACTGGAGTGCAGTGGCCAGATCTCAGCTCACTGCAAGCTCCGCCTCCCGGGTTTACGCCATTCTCCTGCCTCAGCCTCCCGAGTAGCTGGGACTACAGGCGCCCGCCACCTCGCCCGGCTAGTTTTTTTTTGTATTTTTAGTAGAGACGGGGTTTCACTGTGTTAGCCAGGATAGTCTCGATCTCCTGACCTCGTGATCCGCCCGTCTCGGCCTCCCAAAGTGCTGGGATTACAGGCTTGAGCCACCGCGCCTGGCCGGGAATATCTTTTAATAATAAAAGAAACAATAAAGAAGTACTAACTAGCATAAGCCTTCAGGATCATTCAACACATACAAATAAAACCAGCACAAATGCATTAAACCATATGAAGTCTTAAAAGTCGTATTTGTTTTTGTATTATATTTAACAAGTGTTGCTATTAAGGTTATGCCAGCTTTTAAAAGGAACTCAGGAAATTTATTTTTATGTGTTAAAATGGCATAGATACTATCTTCTTTAAAGCTTAGCTATAAACACATTTAGAACTGGTGCCTTTTAAAAATGGCACATTTTAACTATTTTCCTTTCTTTGAATATTGGTCTTTACCAAATGTTGGAGAGGACTCAGGGAAACTGGATCCCTAACATATTGCCAGCAGGAATGTAAAGTGGCACAGCCACTCTGGAAAATAGTTTGGCAGCTTCTTTAAAAACTAAAATACTTACCACATGATCCAGCAATTGCACTTCTGGGCATTCATCCCAGAGAAAGGAAATCTTATGTGTACACAAAAACCTGTACAACATTGTTCATTACAACTTTATATGTAATAGCCTCAGACTGGAAACAAGCAAAATGGCTCTCAATAGGTGAATGGCTAAACAAACTGTGGTAAATCTATAATATGGAATACTACTCAGCAACAAAAAGAAATGAATTATTGTTCTAGCAACAGTTTGGATGGTTTTCAAGGACATTATGCTGAGTGAAAAAACCAACCTCAAAAGATCACACACATTGGGCCAGGCGCGGTGGCTCACGCCTGTAATCCCAGCAGTTTGGGAGGCCCAGGCGGGCAGATCACCTGAGATCAGGAGTTTGAGACCAGCCTGGCCAACATGGTGAAACCCTGTCTCTACTAAAAATACAAAAATTAGCTGGGTGTGGTGGCAGGCGCCTGTAATCCTAGCTACTCAGGACGCTGAGGTGGGAGAACTGCTTGAACCCAGGAGGAGGTTGCAGCGAGCCAAGATTGTGCCACTGCACTCCAGCCTGGGTGACAGAGTGAAACTCCGTCTCAAAAAAAAAAATAAATAAATAAAATAAATCGCAGTCTGTATGGTTCCATTTATATAACATTCTCAAAATGGCAAAACTAGAGAGATGAAAAACAGATGGTTGGTTGCCAGGGGTTAGGGATGGCGGTGGGAGTAAAGACTATAAAAGGTCTGGGCACAGTGGTTCGTGCCTGCAATCCCAGCACTTTGGGAGGCCAAGGTGGGAGGATCGCTTGAGGCCAGGAGTTTGAGACCAGCCTGGGCAACATGGTGAGACCCTCATCTCTACAAAAAATTTAGAAAGTAGCCAGGCATGGTGGCATGCGCCTATAGTCTCAGCTACTCAGGAGGTCAAGGTGGGAGGATCACTTGAACCCAAGAGTTCGAGGCTGCAGTGAGTGATGATGGCACTACTGTACTTCAGCCTGGGCAACACAGTGAGAACCTGTCTTAAAAAAAAAAAGACTAGGCCGGGCACGGTAGCTCACACCTGTAATCCCAGCACTTTGGGAGGCCGAGGTGGGCGGATCACGAGATCAGGAGATCAAGACCATCCTGGCTAACACGGTGAAACACTGTCTCTACTAAAAATACAAAAAATTAGCCAGGCGTGGTGGTGGCGGGTGCCTATAGTCCCAGCTACTTGGGAGGCTGAGGCAGGAGAATGGCGTGAACCCGGGAGGTGGAGCTTGCAGTGAGTCGAGATTGCGCCACTGCACTCCAGCCTAGGTAACAGAGCGAGACTCCGTCTCACAAGAAAAAAAAAAGACTATAAAGGAGTAGTAGTTCTGTATCTTGATTGTGGTGGCTGTTACATTAATCTATGAACATGACAAAATGACGTAGAACTATGCACACACTAGGCTTGGTGCAGTGACTCACACCTGTAATCCCAGCACTTTGGGAGGCCGAAGCAGGTGGATCATGAGGTCAGGAGTTTGAGACCAGCCTGGCCAACACGGTGAAACCCCGTCTCTACTAAAAATACAAAAATTAGCTGGGCATGATGGCGCATGCTTGTAATTCCAGCTACTTGGGAGGCCAAGGCAGGGGAATTGCTTGAACCTGGGAGGTGGAGGTTGCAGTGAGCAGAGATCACGCCATTGCACTCTAGCCTGGGCAACAGAGCAAGCCTCTGTCTCAGAAAAAAAAACACACAAAAACAAAAAAGAACTATGCACACACCTTGTACCAATGTCAAATTCTACATTTTTATATTGTATTGTGATTTTATAAGATGTAATCATTGGAGAAAACTGGGTGAGCGTATACAGGGCTCTGTGCTATGTTTGCAACTTCCTATGAATCTATAATTATTTCAAAACAAAAAGTTTAAGAAAAATCATAATTATGCCAGGAGATTTTATTGTATCTCTTCTACGATGTAATGGATCAAGTAAACAAACAAACAAAAAGCAAGTAAAGCAGATTTGAGAAATACAATCAACAAGCTAGGCTCAAGACACATAACTTAACTTTACCTAATGAATATACTCTCTTCTCTTAGACCCATGGCATAGTTTACAAAAATTTTTAAAAATAATGTAACTTGGACTTGAAGAAAAAATCTTGATACATTTAAAAATTAGAGTTTTGGCAGGTTAAATTGACTATAATCCTGTAAAATCATAGATAATAAAACGATAAACTACCAAATCCAGATTTCGATTAAGAAATATTCTCTAAACATATACGAATTGAAGATGGCATTTGATAACAAAATTTTAGACTTCATAACAAATTTTGAGACATAGCTAAAGCTATATTTAAAGAATATTTTATCTTTGGCTAGAGTCACAGAGGAAAAAAAGAATATTTTGGCCAAATTATTTTTAATGTTTAAAAATAAAAGCTAAAGGTAAATGAACTAAATGTTCAATCTAAGAAATTAAAAAAAAAAAAAAAAAAAAAAAAAAAAGGCCAGGTACAGTGGCTCACGCCTGTAATTCCAGGACTTGGGGAGGCCAAGGTGGATGGATCGCTTGAGGTCAGGAGTTCCAGACCAGCCTGGCCAACATGGTGAAACCCTGTCTCTACTAAAAATAAAAAAATTAGCCAGGCATGGTGGCACACACCTGTAATCCCAGCGACTAAGGAGGCTGAGGGGGGAGAATTGCTTGAAACTGGGAGGCAGAGGTTGAGGTGAGTCGAGATTGCGCCACTGCATTCCAGCCTGGGCAACAGAGCAAGACTCCATCTTAAAAAACAAACAAACAAACAAACAAACAAACAACAACAACAAAAATTAGCCGGATTGCTTGAGCCTAGGAGGTGCAGGTTGCAGTAAGCCGAGATCGCACCACTGCACTCCAGCCTGGATGACAGAGGGAGACCTTGTCTCAAAAAAAAGGAAAAAAAAAGTCAGGGCACAGTAGCTCACACCTGTAATCCCAGCACTTTGGGAGGCCTACCGGGCGGATCACGAGGTCAGAAGTTCGAGACCAGTCTGGCCAACACAGTGAAACTCCATCTCTACTAAAAATACAAAAAATTAGCCGGGTATGGTGGTGTGTGCTTGTAATCCCAGCTACTCGGGAGGCTGAAAAAAAAAAAGAAATTAAAAGAAGACAACAAAATATTCATGAGAAACCTGATCAAGGTAAAAGAGAAAGGAAATATATATATATATAAATATATATATATTTATATATACATCCACACACATCAGAAGCATGCACACAGTTTTAGGAATGAAAAAAGAAGCTATTGCCACAGGTATGGAAATGATCAAGGTAAATTAATGGAGCATTATGCACAAATGCACAAAAACATAACATCCCTAGCAAACATACACTATCAAAATTAATCCCCCCCACTAGAAATCTGTAGAGCAATAATCAGAGAAAACAAAATAGTTAAAAATTGCCATTTTAAAAAAGGCATTAGTTCTAAATGCGCATATAGTTGAACTTAAGAGAATGTCTATGCTATTTTAACACATACAAAATGGAAATCTCCTGATTTCCTTTTAATACCTGGCATAACCTTAATACCAACACTTGTTAAATATAGTAAAAACAAGAAAACTATAAGCAAATTTTTTATAGTGGCAAAAATTCTAAATAATATATTACTAACTGAGGCCTCCTGGTGCTTACCACAGGCTGTGTTCTGACACTGACTGCATAGAAAAAGAAGTGGGCCTGCCTTCTCTGTTCTTATACTGACTGTATAGAAAAAGAAGAGATCCTACCCTATATACGTCTCTGCCCAGGCCCTAGTCATGGTCTGAACTGTGAATGGGGGGCCATGGAGTTGAGGAAAAAGAAAAAAATACATTACTAACTCAAATACGACCATGACTCATAAGAAAAATTGCCCTTGACCAACAGAATTATCCCAGGAAGGCAAGGATGGATCCGCCTTATATATCAGTATCATTCATTACAACAACCAATTTAGGAAAGTAACATCATTAGGCTATTACATCAAAAAGGCATCTGACATAATTCAAGAGCCATTCCTAAGAAAAATACAAATCAAGATAGGAACATATGAAAACTATAAGGACACCATCAGGAAAGTGAAAAGACACAGAGGCTGGGCGCGGTGGCTCACGCCTGTAATCCCAGTACTTTGGGAGGTCGAGGCAGGCAGAGCACTTGAGGCCAGGAGTTTGAGACCAGCCTGACTGAAATGGTGAAACCCTGTCTCTACTAAAAATACAAAAATTAGCTGAGTGTGGTGGTGCGCACCTCTAATCCCAGCTACTTGGGAGGCTGAGGAAGGAGAATTGCTTGAACCCGGGAGGCAGAGGTTGCAGTGAGCCGAGATGGCACCACTGTGCTCCAGCCTGGGCAATAGAGCGAGACTCTGTCTCAGAAAAACAACAACAACAACAACAACAACACCCCACAGAATGAGGGGAAATACATGCAAATCACATATGTGACAAAGGACTTCTATCGAGATTATCTAAAGAAGTCTTACAACTTGATTAAAACAAAGACAATTCAATTTAAAAATAGGCCAAGGATTTGAATAGATATTTTTTCAAAGAAGATATACAGATGGGCAATAAGTACAGGAAAAGATGCTCAACATCAGTGGCCACTAGAGAAATGGAAATCAAAACCACAAGATACCACTTCACACCTACTAGGAAGGCTAGAATTAAAAAGACAATGAACGTTAGCAAAAGTGGCATTTAATTGAATTAGAAAACGGTATTCATTTAACGACTGGTGCTGGCAAATTAGGTATCCAAATGGAATATATGAACTGATTCCATCTCATACCATACACCAAAATAAATTCCAGTTAGATTAAAATTTAACTTTAAAAATTGAAACAATAAATACATTAAATATAAATTTAAGGCATATTTGTTTGAACATGAAATGAGGAGAAGTCACTAGGCAAGACAATACACTCAGAACTTGTAAAGGAAAAGGGCAGATATATCTTCATAGATGATTTTTAAAAAATCGGCTGGGCGCGGCGGCTCAAGCCTGTAATCCCAGCACTTTGGGAGGCCGAGACGGGCGGATCACGAGGTCAGGAGATCGAGTCCATCCTGGCTAACATGGTGAAACCCCGTCTCTACTAAAAAATACAAAAAACTAGCCGGGCGCTGTGGCGGGCGCCTGTAGTCCCAGCTACGTGGGAGGCTGAGGCAGGAGAATGGCGTGAACCCAGGAGGTGGAGCTTGCAGTGAGCTGAGATCCGGCCACTGCACTCCAGCCTGGGCGGCAGAGCGAGACTCCGTCTCAAAAAAAAAAAAAAAATCAAAGGTGAAGACATCTTTCAAAAGTCAAAATACAGAGATAGAGGAAATATAGTTACAATACAGGTTAATACTCACAAATTAGTAAGAAAGACAAACCACCTAAAGGAAACAAAGGGCAAAGGACATGAAAAAGTTTAAATATATATTTCAATGGCCAATAAGAATGAAATAATGTTCAGCCACTAGTTGTCAGGAAAATGTACATCAAGGCAAACTAGATACCCTTGTGTTTGGCCCTCAGAATGGGGAAAAAAAAAATCCAGTGTGGAAGAGGATTTTGGAAGAAGCCTTTTTATATGTTGCTGGTGGGAGTTCTAATTTTACAAAAGTTTTGGAAAGTAGTATGGTGGTATGTATTGAACTTAAAAGCATCATTCCTGCACGTAATGATCACTCAGGTGACAGCCTCTAACTACAATTTAGAAATCAGTAACAAAAATGTCAATGTTTTGGGAAATCAAAATCTCATATTTAAATAACCCAGAGGTAAGAGTGAACATTGCAACTGCAATTAGAAAACATTAGAAGGAAACTATAGTGGAGATGCTACATATCAAAACTTGTGGGTTGGATGCTCATGCCTGTAGTTCCAGCACTTTGAGAGGATGAGCTAGGAGGACTACTTGAGGATTGCTTGAGGCCAGGAGTTCAAGACCAGCCTGGGCAACATAGCAAGACCCCAATCTCTACCAAAAATTTAAAAATTAGCTGGGCAAGCCTGCCTGTAGTCCCAGCAACTTGGGAGGCTGAGGTGGGAGGATCACTTGAGCCTAGGAGGTTGAGACTGCAGTGAGCCATGATGGCTCCACTGCACTCCAGCCTAGGCAATAGAGAGAGATTCTTGTATGTTAAAAAAAAAAAAATCAGCCTGGGCAACATAGTGAGACCCCGTGTCTACACAAAATAAAAAATTAGTGGGTGTGGCAGCACACGCCTGTAGTTCCAGCTACTTGGGAGGCTAAGTTGGGAGGATCGACTGAGCACAGGAGCTTGAGGCTGCAGTGAGCCATGATCGTGCCACTGCACTCCATCTCTGGGCGACAGAGTGAGACCCTGTCACAAAACAAAACCGAACAGCAGCAACAACAACGACAACAAAACATGTGACATGGAGCTAAAGAGTTCTTAGAGAAAAATTTATAAACTTAATGTTTATATTATAAAATAAAATGACTGGATAGTAAGAGATAAGCATTCAATTCAGGACTTTAAAAATGAGAACAAAAGAAAAAAACAGAAAAGAAATAACGAAGTTAAGGGCAGATATTAATGACAGAGAAACAAAGACACAGGAGGACCAACAAAATCAAAAGTAGGTTTTCGAAACAACCTCATCTCAGACCTAAAGACCACCTATCACTGACCCCAGGAAGCCGCATATCTGATTCTACAGCCCTCCATCACCAGTCCCAAATAAACGCATCACTCACCCGGCAGAAACCTTGGTCAATCACCCAATAAATCCCATCCTACACCTCACAGACCTCCAGTAGTCACCCCGCACAGCCCCTTCTCACCCCACGGACTTCTCATCACTCATCTCACATATACCTTATCACTCACCCTAGAGACCCTGTATCACTCACCCCACAGACCCCCTTATCATTCACTCCGGTGTCCCCAACACTCATCCCACAGGCTACCCATCAACTTTCCCTAGTGACCCATCACTCACCCACAAACCCCAATCACACTCTCTGCACCTCCCTATAAATGACCCCAGAGAAGCCTCCTCACTCACCCCACTGAGCATCATCGAGTAGAAAATCCATGTCATAACATTCCCATAATTATCTCAACGCTTGATCCATGTCTTAACATCTCCATAATTATCTCAATGCTTAAGTGGCCCTAAGTCCATCTGTTAAACTCACTCCCAGAGTCTTAAGTCCTGAAAACTGCTTGGAGGGACCCCGGCGCTTCTGGACTTGATCTGCACATGCTTAGTGTCAGCTCCGAAGCGGCCGCTCGCCCACAATTACACCTGGTGCCCTTACGCCGCGCCGGAGCGTGCGTGCGCGTGTGCGTCGAAGGGGAGGCGGGCTTTCCAATTTCCTTCAGTGACTGTCAGGCAAGGAACATGGCTGTCCCCTTGGGAGTGTCTCTACGGGAGCCGCCATCTTGGAAGGGTGATCATTTCTGCCGCGGAGCCCACGGTACCCTACTCGATATACCCCTGTGGGATTTTCCAGTGGCCGAGGCACTGGGCCATGGAATGTACCACCAGGCTTCTCCCCTCCGCCGCAGCCTCTAGGAGTCAGTCACCTTTGAGGCCCCGGCGGGCGGGGCGCTTTACCTCTTCCGCCTTCAGGGTACACTCGGCCTCAGGCCGTCCCCACCCGGGAGCCTCCGCCTCTTTAAATATCGCCCAGCCCCCACCCCCAGGAGCAGGTCCCGAGACGCACCCGGCCCCGCCCCCGCCCCCGCCGCCGCACTGCTCTGTGGGACGCGGCGACCCCTCTCCCGCGGCGGCCGGGACCCAGCACCCGCCCCGTCCCGAGCCCACCTGGCGGCCCTGCTGGCTACAGCTCCGACCTGGGCCCTGGCCGGCTGCGGGAAACGCCCGGCGTCTCGGCTGTCACCGAACCTGTGCAGTTGCCGCGGGGGGAGTCGTGCGTGTCAGATTTAGGCCAGGAAGCGGAAGTTGCCGGCAGCGAGAGTTTAACCTCTGTGGGCGCGGAGGGTTGCGGGGATTCAGCGCCCGGGACCGTGGATCTGTGCAGGGAGTCTTAGGTGTGTGTGACATCAGGGGTGGAGCATTTTGGCTCGTTTTCACAATTCAATCATTAGCCTTTTTGCTTTCCTCCTGGAAGCATTAAGGTTGAAGTTTTCTTCTAAAGATCCAAGTTTTGATTTGTTGTATTAGTTCGGATTTGATTTTTGTTCGTGTTCGGTTTCAAGTGCTGATTTGTAACTCTCCCCCCACACACGCCTTTTGACCCCTGAGTTATTTAAAAGTCCATTGTCGGAGTGGCAAACATCCTCTGAGACTCAAAGGGCAAGGCCATGGGCGCTTTATTCCAGCTGCTGCAGGAACGTGGGAAAGCAGCGGAGTTTTATTCTAGGGGAAGGAAACAAAGGCGGCCGAGTGCCAGCTGCACGTTTGGTGGGCTTTGGTCATCAGGGGTGGACATGCTGCCCAACGGAGCTGTCGGCAGGTTGACCCAGCTTGGCCCATCGCGTCCTGTTCTAGGAATCGATTATTCAAAGAAGGAATGTAGAGGGACTGCAGAAAATGTTACAGGTCTTAACATCATTTTGCATTTCCGCAAACGAACAAGAAGTTAATCACTGTGTTAGTGATTTCTAAGCCCATTTGCCTTGTGGCCCAAGAATGTTGAGCTTGAAATTTGATGAAACTTGCCTTAAGGCTCGAGTACGAGGCCAGCTTTCAAAAATGGTTTTGTGTCTTGATTGAAAACACTATATCTTCTAGTTGTTGGGTTTATCGTACTCTACAGCTCTATCGGTTCAAGCTTGTGCGTTGGGCCTTTTAAAATGTGTGTTTTCTGATAATTCCCTTCAGCTTGTCAACTGGGGGTGATGTGGGCGGGGCGGGGGGGAGAAAGAGAGAGAGAGAGGAGAGAAAGAGAGACTGTATTGTCAGATTTTTGCTTGTGCTATTCAATTTTTTGCTTCCTATGTTTTGAAGTTTTATTAACTGCAGGTAACGGTGTTTCATTACTGAATAGATAATAGCCAAATTCCTTCCCCCAAAAGATTATAAGGTTTCCTAGTCCTACCAGCAAAATCATTAAGTTCATTAAAGCAAATCCCTTCCAGCGCTGGATGTTGATGCTGTCTTTAATTTTGTATTTTTCTGACTACTTGTGCAATTGAGGATTGTTTTGGTCTGTTGGCCATTTGGCTTTTCTCTTTTGCAAATGTTCATATCCTTTGTCCAGTTTTCTCTGGGGTGATTTGTCCTTTTCTTATCAATTTGTAAACAGTGTACAAATTACATTGAACATTAGGGATATTAACAGTCTGTCAGTTACACTGTACATTAGGGATATTACATTAGAGATATTAACATCTTTGTCCATTAAGGCTATTAACCATCTGTCAGTTACATTGCAGTATTTTCCCCCAAACTCCTTTTGTCTTTTGCATTTTATGTTTTTTTAAATGTGCAATTAGAAAAATTTTATGTGGGCTGGGCACAGTAATCCCAGCACTTTGGGAGGCTGAGGCTGGTGGGTCACCTGAGGCCCAGAGTTCGAGACTAGCCTGACCAAAATGGTGAAACTCCATCTCTACTAAAAATAAAAAATAAAAAATAAAAAAATAAGTAGCTGGGTGTGGTATCTCTACAAAAAAAAAAAAAAAAAAAAAAAAAATAGCCAGGTATGGTGGTGGTTGCTTGTAATCCCAGCTACTTGGGAGGTTGAGGCAGGAGAATCGCTTGAACTTGGGAAGTGGAGATTGCAGTGAGCTGAACTCATACCACTGCACTCCAGCCTGGGTGATAGAGCAAGACTTCATCTCAAAAAAAAAAAAAAGAAAGAAAGAAAGAAAAATTTTATGTGTAATATGTAACTAGTGAAATGTAGCCTCTGATCAGATATGTCTAAACTTTCTTTTTATGGCTTTTGTATATCCCATCTTGCCTAGTTTCCCTTCCCTATTACAGATAGAAAGATAATCTTAACATTTATTTCAGTGTTGTTATTGCTTTAATTTTTTTCTACTTTAATCTAATTGAAATTTACTGTGGTATATGGTATGAAATCAAGATCAAGCTTGAACACAAAGCCTGTGTCACGCTTTTTTCTGTGTCAAATAAAATCAGAGACTTTAATTAGAAAGACAGACTATTGCAAAAGGGAGAATGCTCCCAGCTCAGAAACCTGAGAGCATCTTGAAACCAAACAGAAAAAGGCTTTTCTTGTAGAGGGTAGGGAGGCAGGCAGAGATAAGCAGAATCTGTGGAAAGGAAGCTGCACAAACAAGGGGTAATGGCCAGTGGGGTCTGCCAGGAAATTGTCCCACTGTGGTCTGCCCATTCCCAGGAGAAGCTGAGAAGCAGGGTCCGTCGGGAGGGGGGGAATTTCGACTTTTTTTGATGCTTGCCCAGGCTTAGGGGCAAGCAGAGTTAGGAGCTTGTAGGAAAGAAGCCTGGTTCAAGTTTGGCTAAAGAGCATTTCGTTCTGATTGATCAGTGGGGACAAGCAGTTAGGCTTGTCATCTATGAGGCAAAGAATGGGAATTTGGAGAGTGGGTGTCAGGCCTTTTCATAGGTAAACGGGACATCCGTGACTTCTAAGTCATATGGGGAAGGATGGTTCTTTGCAGTAAGCCATTTTCCAGAAAAACCATTTTCCCTTTAGAGTAAGGGGATTTTTTGACCTGCACTGCTCACCAGGCTGAGGTAAAATTCAGTATTGTCAGTTGGCACCATGTATGAAACATACCACCTTGTACCCACAATTCAGTCATATAAGGTCACAAATATACTTAGCTTGACCTGAACTCTATTTTGTGTCTATAATCTATTTGATTTCAAGGGATTTTTGTTCTTGCAAATTTATTTTTTAGGAATTCTCTGAAGTTTAAAATCATTTAATCAAGTTTCAAAATGAATGCTACCAACCCGTCCCCCCCCCCCCCCCAAAAATCCCAAAAACACAACAAAACTAAATTGTCGTGGCTGGGCGAGGTGACTCATGCCTATAATCCCAGCATTTTGGGAGCCCAAGGCAGGCAGATCACTTGAGGCCAGGAGTTCGAGACCAGCCTGGCCAACATGGTGAAACCCTGTCTTTACTAAAAAATATAAAAATTAGCCACCCTGGTGGCATGCACCTGTAATCCCAGCTTCTTGGGAGGCTGAGGCAGGAGAATTGCTTGAACCCAGGAGATGGAGGTTGCAATGAGTAGAGATCACACTGCTGCACTCCAGCCTGGGCAACAGAGTAAGACTATCTCAAAAAAAAAAAAAAAAAAAAAAACCTCAGCTATTGCTGGGCGAGGTGGCTCACACCTGTAATCCCAGCACTTTGGGAGGCCCAGGCAGGCGGATCACTTAAGGTCAGGAGTTTAAGACCAGCCTGGCCAACATGGTGAAACCCTGTCTCTACTAATAATACAAAAATTAGCTGGGCACAGTGACACACGCCTGTAATCCCAGCTGCTCGGGAGGCTGAGGCAGGAGAATTGCTTGAACCTGGGAGGCAGAGGTTGCAGTGAGCCAAGATCGTGCCACTGCACTCCAGCCTGGGCGACAGAGCAAGACTGTCTCAAAAAAAAAAAAAAAAAACCAAAACAACAAAAAACAAAAAAACTAAACTATTATGCTTTTGATTGGAATTATATTTACATTAATATAATAGTTAGGGAGATTTAATGTTTTTATTACATTAAGCCTTTCTTTGTATCTAGGGATTTGATGTGTCTGTTGGATTATGTTTTATATGCTGCAATGATATTTATAATTTTCAAAATCCACCATCTTTTTATCTTTTTTGGTTAAATTTATTTTTGCATATTTATATTTTTGTTGTCATTAAGACTTATTTTTGCTAGTCCCATCTGCTTACTGCTAGTATAGGAAGAATCTATTTTTATAATTTTCTCTTTTATTTTTATTTTTTGAGACAGGATCTTGCCTTGAAGTTCACTGGCATGATCACAGCTCACTGTAGCCTCAACCGTGCAGGCTCAAATGATCCTCCCTCCTCAGCCTCCCAAGTAGCTTGGACTACAGGTGTGCACTACCAGACTCAGCTAATTTTTGAATTTTTCTGTAGAGATAGGTTCTCCCTGTGTGGCCCAGGCTGGTGTCAAACTCCTGGACTCAAGTTATTCTCCCACCTCAGCCTCCCAAATGGCTGGGACTACAGGTAATAATTTTATCTTGTATCCAGCTCCTTATCAAAACTATCTGCCTATTCTGGTAGCTTCTCAGTACAGTTTTTTCTTAGGTTTTCTAATGGTATAGTCATATCAGATATAGATAATATTCCCTATCTGACATTTGATATGATTATTTCTTCTTTTTTCACTGTATTAACTATCTAATAAGGTAGCCACTAAGCTCATTGGCTATTAATTTTATTTTTTATTATTATTTTTTGAGACAAGGTCTCACTCTGTCACCTAGACTGGAGTGTAGTGGCATGATCTCTACTCATTGCAGCCTCTACCTCCCAGGCTCAGGCGATCCCCTCACCTCAGCCTCCCAAGTAGCTGGGACTACAGGCATGCACCACCATGCCCAGCTAATTTTTGTATTTGTAGAGACTTGGTTTCACCATATTGCCCAGACTGATCTCAGACTCTTGACCTCAAGGTATCCACCTGCCTTGGCCTCCCAAAGTGCTGGGATTACAGGCATGAGCCACTACACCCAGCCGCAGTCTCTTTATTTTAAATGTGCTTGTAGGCTGGGCGCAGTGGCTCATGCGTGTAATCCCAGCACTTTGGGAGGCCGAGGTGGGCGGATCACCTGAGGTTGGGAGTTCGAGACCAGCCTGACCAACATGGAGAAACCTTGTCTCTACTAAAAATACAAAATTAGCCAGGCATGGTGGCAGATGCCTGTAATCCCAGCTGCTTGGGAGGCTGAGGCAGGAGAATTGCTTAAACCCAGGAGGCGGAGGTTGCAGTGAGCCGAAATCACACCATTGCACTCCAGCCCGGGCAACGAGCAAAACTCCATCTCTCTCTCTCTCTCTGTCTCACACACACACACACACACACACACATACACACACAAAGTGCTTCTAGTAAATAACACATAACTTTTGTTTTATAACCCAATTTTAGTCCCTCTCTTTTATAGGAGAACCCAGTCCATTCAGTTTATCAGCGATATGCCTGTTTTTGTGTGTTCCATTGGACTTCGTTTCCTTTTTTTTGATTTTGTTATTGTTACCACCTTTTCAATTTCCTTACATTTGTTGGTTCTGTCAAGCATCTGTTTATTCCCCTTCTCCCTCCCTTAGTAATTTGGAACTTCTGCTCTGCTTATCAATTCTTCTGGTGATTATCTTTCTATTCCTTATAAGCATAATTCATGTTTTCTCTGTTGGTAGATTAAGCACACACATGGGCACACATACACACACAGATGTGTTACTGGCCTTCACTCCTAATTTCTCAGGAGAATGAACCATTTAGAATATTTTTACCTCTTCATTCTACCCTCACCCAAAATTTCTGTTCTTTTCTGAGTTTTTTTTTTTTTTTTTTTTTTTAATTAGAAGAGACACTGGAAATATGATGGCAGCAGTGTAGTTTCCACTCTCTTGTTATGCCAGCATACAGACAGAGCAACCAGATGACAAAATCAAAACCCATGGACAACATTTATGGTGGGTTCAGTGGACACAGTGTCCCCAGTGTGGCAGATTTTCCGCAGATAGGGCTGCCAGCTGTATTTCCAACCCTGTACGTGTTTGCCACCCTCCCATCAAGACATAGAGCCTATTTTTTCATCCTTTGTGTCTGGGCTGGCCTTGTGTTCCATTTGACCAATAAGGTATGGTAGAAATGGCATTCTGGGACTTCTGAGCCCAGCCTTAAAAGACATTGAACTTTTGCTTTAGTGAGAGGAGAACCTAGATACCCTGTAAAGAGGTCTGTGCTGTTCTTCTGAAGACAGAGGTCCTGGAGGATGAGACACCTTTTAAAAATAGGTAATGCAGCGCTATGATGGCCACCCAGCTAGCTCAGTCGGTAGAGCATGAGACTCTTAAATATAGGCCATGTACATAACTGAGGCCCCTGCTGGCAGCTAGCACTGAGGTCCCAGTCATGTGATGAAATTATCTTGTATCCTCCAGTACCATTCCAGCTTCCCCAGGCATCATATAGAGAAGAAACAAGTCTGGGCGTGGTGGTTCACACCTGTAATCCCAGCCCTTTGGTAGGCTGAGGCGGGCAGATCATCTGAAGCAGTGAAGCAAGGAGTTTGAGACCAGCCTGGGTAGCAAAGCAAGACCTCATCTCTACTAAAATATATTAGCCAGGCACAGTGGCACATGCTGGTAGTCCCAGCTACTCGGGAGGCTGAGGCAGGAGGATTGCCATGCCCAGGATTTTGAGGCTGCAGTGAGCTGTGATTGCACCACTGCACTCCAATGGTCAACAGGACAAGATCCCACCTCTAGGAAGGAGAAGGAGAAGGAAGAAAAGAAAAGAAGAAGAAACGAGCCATCCCCACTGAGCCACGCCCAGATTCGTGAGCAATAAAATAGTTATTAATCCACTAAGTTTTGGTGTGGTTTATTTACACAGCAATAGATAGCTGAAATATCCATGAATATCAAAATACATATGAGTAAGGACAAGTCACCAATAGCCGCAACAACTTCATGGTACAATTATCTGTATAGGAAAAAGCAGGGGGAAGTAAGTAGCATTTGCTAGACCTGAGAACACAATACCAAAACAGCCAGTGGGCATGACAGACCAACTTGAATTCAGCAGCTGAAACTGAGGAATTTTGCAAAATTCAGCAACAAGTGAGTTTGAGGGGTCTGCAGGAAGGTTGGAAGGGGTTGGAGCAGACTATAATAATTCCTATGAACTTTTTTTTTTTTTTTTTTTTTTGAGACTGGGTCTTGCTCTGTCACCCAGGCTGGAGTGCAGTGCCATGATCTTGGCTCACCTAAGCCTCAACCTCCCAGGCTCAAGCAATCCTCTCCCCTCAGCCTCCCGAATAGCTGGGACTATAGGCACATGCCATCACACTGAGCTAATTTCTTAAATTTTTAGTGGAGACAAGGTCTAGCTATGTTGCCCAGGCTGGTCTCGAACTCCTGACCTCAAGTGATCCTCCTGCCTCAGCTTCCCAAAATGCTGGGATTATAGATGTGAGCCATCATGCCCAGCCTTCTATGAACTCTTAAGACTGACTGTGCTTGGGGGTTCCCAGGACCAACCTCAGGTTCACTGATTCACTATGAAGGACTCAGAATTCAGCAAAGCTGCTATACTGATGGTTACAGTTTATTAGAGCAAAAGGATAGAGACTTAATTCAGCAATGGAAAAGGGCACATAGGGCAGAGTCCAGGGGAAACAAGGATCAAGCTTTGGGTTCTCCCTTCTCAGTGGAGTCATATGGCCAGTGCTTAATGCTCCCAGCAAGATGTGGGGTAACATACATGAAGTATTACCAACCATGGACTCTCACTTGAGCCTCGGTGTCTGTGGCTTTTATTTGGAGTCAGTTTCAGGCATGGCCAACTACCTGTGTGGTTGACCTTACTCAGTCCTTCCAAGGTTCACGCCGATACTGCACAGCCCAAGACTCATACCAAAAATCCCAGCTATCTGGCATGGCTCATACACTCAAGTAAACAAAGGTTTCTTAACAGGCAGTGTATTTCAAGGGTTTAGAGCCGTGGTCCCCAACCTTTATGGCACCAGGGACCAGTTTTGTGGAAGACAATCTTTCCATGGACATGGGGCAGAGGGGGATGGTTTCAGGATGAAACTGTTCATCTCAGATCACCAGGCATTAGATTCTCATAAGGATGTGCAACCTAGATCCCTTGCATGCGCAGTTCACAATAGAGTTTATGCTCCTATGAGAATCTAATGCTGCCACTGATCTGACAGGAGGTGGAGCTCAAACAGTATCGCTCCCTTGCCTGCTGCTCACCTCCTGCTGTGCGACCCAGTTCCTAACAGGCCATGGACTCGTACTGTCTGTGGACTGGCAGTTGGGGACCCCTGACTTACAGGTTATATCCCAGGAGCTGGGGCAAGGGCCAAACCTTTCCTTGGAATGCACAAGGTTTAAACAACCCAGACCTCCTAAGTTAATTCTTTACTGTATGATGATATTACCAGGGCTCTCTTCTAGGACAGCAGACTACACTAAGAAACTGCTGGGAGTGAAACAAAAATTGAGCAGGATAGGGCAATAGTAAATGTAATTTTTTTGTTGTTTTTTTTCTGAGATGGTCTTGCTCTGTTGCCCAGGCTGGAGTGCAGTGATGCAATCACAGCTCACTGCAGCCTCATCCTCCCCAGGCTCAAGTGAAACTCCCACGTCAGCCTCCAGAGTAGCTGAGACTACAGGTGCATGCCATCACAGCTGGCTAATTTTTTGTATTTTTTTGTAGAGATGGGGTTTCACTGTGTTGCCCAGGCTGGTCTCAAACTCCTGGGCTCAAGCAGTCCACCCACCTAGGCCTTCCAAATTGCTGGGATTATGGGCATTAGCCACCGCACCCAGCCTCTCATGTTTGTTTGTTTTTATTATTTAATTGACAAAGAAAAATTGTATGTATTTATGGTATTAATAGAGGTAGAGGGAAAAAACAGTCTTTCTTTCTTTCTTTTTTTGAGACAGGGTCTTGCTCTGTTGCCCAGGCTGGAGTGAAGTGGCATGATCTTGGCTCACTACAACCTCCACCTACCAGGTTCAAGCAATTCTGCCTCAGCCTCCTGAGCAGCTGGGATTACAGGCATCCGCCATCATGCCCGGCTAATTTTTGTATTTTTGTAGAGACGGGGTTTTACCATGTTGGCCAGGCTGGTCTTGAACTCTTGACCTCAGGTGATCTGCCCTCCTTGGCCTCCCAAAGTGCTGGGATTACAGGCATGAGTCACCACGCCTGGCCAAAACAGTGTTTCTTTTAGCCTAACACAGCCAACATAACACCTCTGACATCAGATTCTCCAGTGGATACCACCTGGGTGTCCTCTAATTCAATTCTGACGCTCCCTGAAAATACTACCATTAGAGGGCTCAGTACCACAAGACTGCCTCCACTTCAGATGCCAATTGTAGGTCCCAGGTTGTGACCTACACGTCTGACCAACCAACTATAAATCAATGACCCCCTCTTTGGGTTCAATTAACTTGTTAGAGCAGCTCCTAGAATTTAGGGAAACACTACTTACATTTACCTATTTATTATCAAGGATATTACAAAGGATGCAGATGAACAGCGGATGGAAGAGATGCATAGAGTGAGGAATGGGGGAAGGGGTGCAGAGCTTCCATGCCCTCTCTTTTCTCCTCATGCATTTTCCCATTATAGTGGAGGTGACGTTCTCACGAGAGTTATGGTTTTCTGCCATGGGTTCGTCCCCCTTCGGCTCGGCCCTGGTCTTCGTCCACATCCCCCCCCCAGGACCCTGTGCGCCGCAGGTCCCCGCCCGTTGGCGTCCTTCCCTTTTTGCCCATGCATTGCCCCTTTCCTGCGGCCTTCCCCGCCTCCTGGCGGCCCCTGTGCTTCACTTCCCCCTTGCTTTCCCTTAGACCCCTTCACCCCCGTCTACCCCGGCCGTTCTTCTCGACCGTACCTGCCCCCACGCCTCCCGTCTGGCCCCTGTCCTGTCTCCTGGCCCCTGCTGCGCGCAAAAAAAATAAAAAAAACAACAAAAACACCCACTAAACACTCGTACAAACAAACAAAGTGTATCAACAAGACAAAGAAAAAAAAATAAAAAAAAAAACGGCCCCCCATGCCCTTTGCGGTTCTGTCGCCTTTCCCTTACGCCCTTGCGTTTTGGGCCCTTCTCCATCTCTCCCTCGTTCCCTCCCCCGCCTGGTTTTTGTGGCCCCTAGTGCTCTTTAGCATTTCGCCTCCCGATCTCTAGCTTTGGGTCTTCTCACCTGACTGTGGTTTTGGATTCTGTGCCCTGCCCAAACCTCTCTGTATTGTGTATCCTGTTGGAAAGGGGCCCGGTGGCGGTGACTGGATCACGGAGACAGTTTCTTATGAATGGCTTAGCACCATCCCCTTGGTGCTAAGTTCTCAAAAGATCTGGTTTTAAAAGTGTGTGCAACCTCCACCCTCTCTCCCTCATGCGCTGGCCATGTTAAGACATGCCTGCTTCCCCTTCGCCTTCTGCCATGGTTGTAAGTTTCCTGAGGCCTCCCCAGAAGCAGAAGCCGCTATGCTTCCTGTACAGCCTGTGGAACTGTGAGCTAATTAAACCTCTTTTCTTTATAAATTACCCAGTCTCAGGTATTTCTTTATAGTAGTACAGGAACAGTCTAATACATTCCCCATTTCCTGGCACAGAGTTCCTAAAAGTCTTGGAATCTCCAGAGTGATGAATGACTTTTTACACTAATGAGATGATGATGACTGGTGGCCCCTAGATAGCCTCAGGATGGCGGATGGTCACCAGAAAGACCAAGGCATGATTAGAGGATTGAGACTTGCAGACTCACTATGAACTCTGGGGAGGGGAGATGGGCAAAATGTTGACTTCATTACCAATGGCCAATTATATAACCAATCATGCCTACATAATGAAGTTTCCACAAAAGCCCAAAAGAACTGGCTTTGGATGAGTTTCCAGATAGTTGAACACAGAGAGATTCCTAGAGCATGGCATGACTAGAGAGGGCATGGAAGCTCTGCACCCCTTCCCCCATTCCTCACTCTATGCATCTCTTCCATCCGCTGTTCATCTGCATCCTTTGTAATATCCTTGATAATAAATAGGTAAATGTAAGTAGTGTTTCCCTAAATTCTAGGAGCTGCTCTAACAAGTTAATTGAACCCAAAGAGGGGGTCATTGATTTATAGTTGGTTGGTCAGACGTGTAGGTCACAACCTGGGACCTACAATTGGCATCTGAAGTGGAGGCAGTCTTGTGGTACTGAGCCCTCTAATGGTAGTATTTTCAGGGAGCGTCAGAATTGAATTAGAGGACACCCAGGTGGTATCCACTGGAGAATCTGATGTCAGAGGTGTTATGTTGGCTGTGTTAGGCTAAAAGAAACACTGTTTTGGCCAGGCGTGGTGACTCATGCCTGTAATCCCAGCACTTTGGGAGGCCAAGGAGGGCAGATCACCTGAGGTCAAGAGTTCAAGACCAGCCTGGCCAACATGGTAAAACCCCGTCTCTACAAAAATACAAAAATTAGCCGGGCATGATGGCGGATGCCTGTAATCCCAGCTGCTCAGGAGGCTGAGGCAGAATTGCTTGAACCTGGTAGGTGGAGGTTGTAGTGAGCCAAGATCATGCCACTTCACTCCAGCCTGGGCAACAGAGCAAGACCCTGTCTCAAAAAAAGAAAGAAAGAAAGACTGTTTTTTCCCTCTACCTCTATTAATACCATAAATACATACAATTTTTCTTTGTCAATTAAATAATAAAAACAAACAAACATGAGAGGCTGGGTGCGGTGGCTAATGCCCATAATCCCAGCAATTTGGAAGGCCTAGGTGGGTGGACTGCTTGAGCCCAGGAGTTTGAGACCAGCCTGGGCAACACAGTGAAACCCCATCT
>NC_044555.1:34790610-34908295 GCF_007565055.1 Rhinopithecus roxellana | reverse complement strand
AGCCTAGGCAGTGCCTGGAAGTGACTACAAAGTATATTACACACTTTGAAATTAAGTGTATATTTTATTTTTATTTATTTATTTTTGAAACACAGTCTCACTTTGTCACCCAGGCTGGAGTGCGGTGGCGCCATCTTGGCTCACTGCAACCTCTGCCTCCCGGGTTCAAGCGATTCTCCTGCCTCAGCCTCCTGAGTAGCTGGGATTACAGGTGCTTGCTGCCACACCTAGCTAATTTTTGTATTTTTAGTAGAATCGGGGTCTCACCATGTTGGCCAGGCTGGTCTCGAACTCCTGGCCTCAAGTGATCTGCCCACCTCGGCCTCCCAAAGTGGTGGGATTACAGGCGTGAGCCACCGCACCCCAGCCTATTTTTATTTTACTTTTAAATAAATGCTATTGTGTATATTTGAGGTTTGCAACATGATGTTATGGGATACGTATATGACTAGATACATCTAGATACTACAATGATTACTGTAGCGAAGCAGATTAACATAGTATCTATCATCTCACAGTTACTTTCTGTGAGGAGAGCAGCTGAAATCCACTTAGTTAACAAAAATCCCTAATACTATTGTATTAACTTTAGTCCTCATGTTGTACATTAGCTTCTGGACTTGTTCATCATATGTATCTGCTATTTTGTATCCTCAGACCTTCATCTCCCCATTTTCTCTCCCCTCTACCCCCTACCCATTGTAACCATTGTTTCAACCTCTGTCTCAGTTTATTTGAGCTCTTTTTATTTTTTTTTTATTTTATTTTATTTATTTATTTAATTTTTGAGACAAGGCCTTGCTCTGCTGCCCAGGATGAAGTGCAGTGGGGCAATCACAGCTCACTGCAGCCTCGACCTCCTGGGCTCAAGCGATCCTCCCATCTCAGCCTCCTGAGTAGCTGGGACCACAGGTGCACGCTACTACACTCGGATAATTTTTTAATTCTTTGTAGAGACAGGGTCTCACTATGTTGCCCAGGCTGGCTTTGAACTCCTAGGCTCAAGTGATCCTCCCAGCTAGGCCTCCCAAAGTTCTGGGATTACAGGCATGAGCCATCATGCCCGACCCCGCCTGTTCTTTGTTTGTTTGTTTGTTTTTGTTTGTTTTGTTTTGTTTTTAAGACAGGGTTTTACTCTGTCTCACAGTGAAACTGAGGGAGTAGAGGTGAGAAATGGAAGCTCCCCCCATTCAATTCCCCTCACTGTCCTCCCCAGTCAGGACCTCTCTTCCTGTGTCCTCCATACCTGATGTGTCCTTTCTCCTTCATCTTGTCACTGTGACCAGAATAAATGGAGGGATGAGTCAGGGCCTGGCATTGACTAAGGTGCTAGTCAATGGCTGGGCCTCTGTCTCTAGTATTTCCTGTTACTTGCAGAGGGGCAGGAGACAAGGCACAGAAAATAACAAGTGTTGGTGAGAATGTGGAGAAATTGGAAGTCTGGTGCTCTTTTGGTGGGACTGTAAAATTTTGCAACTGATAGGAAACCGTTTGGAGGTTCCTCAAAAAAATAAAAACAGAACTACCATATAATTCATCAATTTCACTTCTGAGCATATATCAAAAAGAATTGAAAGCCGAGTCTTGAAGAGATATTTGCACACCCATGTTCATAGCCGCAGTATTTTTTTCCCAGGCTGAAGTACAATAGTGTGATCATGGCTCATTGCAGCCTCAAACTCCCAGGCTCAAGCAGTCCTCCAACCTCAACTTCCCTAGTAGCTGGGACCACAGGCATGCACCACTGCACTTGATTAATTTTTAAATTTTTCATAGAGACTGAGTCTCGCTAGGTTGCCCAGGCAGGTCTCAAACTCCTGGCTTCAAGCAATCCTCCCACCTTGGTCTCCCAAACTGCTAGGATTACAGGCATGAGCTACTGCACCCAGTCTTATAGCAGCATTATCCACAATAGCCATGAGATGGAAGCAACGTCCATCAATGGATGAATAGATAAATAAAAAATGGTTTATCCATACAATGGAATATTCTTCATCCTTAAAAAGGAAGCTACTCTGATGCATGCTACAACATGGATGAACCTTGAGGACATTATGCTAAGTGAAATAAATCAGTCACAAAAAGATAAACACTGGACCGGGCACCGTGGCTCATGCCTATAATCCCAGCACTTTGGGAGGCTGAGGCGGGTGGATTACCTAAGGTCAGGAGTTCGAGACCAGCCTGGCCAACATGGTGAAGCCCCGTCTCTACCAAAAATGCAAAAAGTAGCCAGGGATGATGACCTGTGCCTGTAGTCCCTGCTACTTGGGAGGCTGAGGCAGGAGAATCTCTTGAACCCAGGAGGCGGAGGTTGCGTAAGCCGAGATCATGCCATTGTACTCCAGCCTGAGCAACAAGAGCAAAATTCCATCTCAAAAAACAAAAAACAAAAAAAAGATAAACACTGTATGATTATGATGATTTCACTTATATAAGGTATCTAAAGTAGTCAAACTCATAGAAGCAGAAAGTAGAATGGTGATTCCCAGGGGCTGAGAGGAGGGGAAAGGAGAGTTGTTTAATGAGTGTAGTTTTAGATTTGCAAGATGAAAAAATACAGATCTGTCACACAACAGTGTGAATATAATAAATACTACTGAACTGTACACTTAAAAATGGCTAAGATAGTAAATTTTTATCTTATATAGTTTTGAGCACATCAAAAAAGAAAAAAATGATATGGTATCTGGGTCTTACTTTTGAATATTTCATTGGGGGAATTGAAGTACAGATAAAACTATTTTAGATATATATTGATAATTATTGAAGCTAAGTGATAAATACATGAGGGCCTATTTTAATAATATTTCTTCTTTTATATAAGTTTGAAAATATTTATAATAAAAATAATAAACACTTTTTAAGGTAAGTTTCAAAATAATACCAGAGATTTTTAGAATAATGTTGGCGAGTCTAGGCATCACTGGAAAGATACACACAAAAACATTAACAATGATGAAGTCTGGGAGGTCGAATTATAAATTACCTTTTTGTATTCTAATTATTTGCAAGGACTGGATATTGCATTTTATCATTAGAAGTATCGGAGAAAGTAAATGAAGATATATGTCCAAGGATATTTAGTGCAGCTCTTTGAAATAGTAAATGGGGGAAAATTCAATAGGGGAATGATTCAGTGAACCATGGTGCAGACTTCATGTGCCATGATGGGATAGTATGCAGCTATTTAAATGGGTGGGTCTCGGCTGGGTGCAGTGGCTCAGGCCTGTAATCCCAGCACTTTGGTAGGCTTGAGCCTGGGAGTTTGAGACCAGCCGCATTCCTGAAAAAAAAAAAAAGGATGGAGGATGGCTCTTGATACATTTCCCTCCTAAATATTTTTACCAATCTCATTTCTTGCAAGAGTGAGAGCGACTACTTTCTGATACCCTTGTCAATGTTGTATATTATTGATCTGTCCTAATGGGGAAAAAATACACCTTTGTCTTCTCTATAGGATTTTTAAAGGAATTGTTTACTGAGCGTGAGCATGATATTAGGTAGAGAAGAGAGCCCTACATCAGGTTGGGCAAAGAGACTGCTGGTGTTTGTGGGGCAGGGAATGGTGTGGTCTTAGGTCTGGGGAGCTCAGTACAGAGAAGTTGCTCTGGTCCTGTCTTCAGGGCCACAGGAAATCAGACTCGTTGCAACTTAGGTAAGGATCTGGGGAAACTGAGTAACTCCTAGATGCACCCCCATTCCTGAGTGTATCATCCAACCTGAGGATGGGCTTAGAGGGGTGATGGTGTCTCTTTTCTCACTGCAGAACCAACCTCCACTGTGCCTCTACTGTGAGCATATGCCACGCTACAAGTCTAACAGTCTCCCCACAGGGGAGGAATTTACTGTTGTCATCAAGAGAAAGTGACTTTATTGGGGTTGCCCTATAGGGTTGCACTATAGGGTGTTGAGCCCCTATACACGCGTCTTTAATGTACACTGCACACATTCAAACCAAATTTGTATTTTTTAAAGCCCTGCTTAGGTGTGGCAAAGAAGGACTTCTTAAAGAAAATTACAAATACACAATGTATAAGGCAAAAATATGATACATATCATTACATTACAGTAGGATTTCTGCTCAGTTAAGGAAATGATAAAGTTAATTGATACACAAAAAATTAGGAGACATTTTAAGTGTCTACACCACACGCAAGAACCAATATCTAGCATATACAAGGAACTCCTACCTACAACTCAGCAAAAAAGCTAGAACTTCACAATAGAAATAGGCAAAGTATATGACATGCGGTTCACAGAGAAATGCTAAGAACATCCGCACCGGTGCGGGGACTCATGCCTGTAATCCCAGCCATCTGGAGGAGGGGGCAGATCACCTGAGGTCCCAGGAGTTTAGAGACCAGCCGGCCAACATGGTGAAACATGTCTCTACTAAAATATACAAATTAGCCGGGCGTGTTTTGGGTGCCTGTAATCCCAGCTATTCAGGCGAGGCTGAGGCGAGAATAGCCCCTTGAAACCTGGGAGGTGGATCGATTTGCAGTGAGCCAAGATCGTGCCACTGCACTGCAGCCTGGGCAACAGAGCAAGACTCCGTCTCAAAAAAAAAAAAAAAAAAAAAAAAGGAAACATGATGTAATCAACTTATTTACACCTGCCAGATTACACGTGCCATAAATTGGAGAGGTGGATCATGCCAAGTTTGGCAGCGGATTGAGGGAAGGGAACTATATGTCACGTATTGTAAGGCTTCAGACTCCAACAGTTCATCTGTTGGTTTACCTTTTCCTACTCACGCCTGCTCCTGAGGCTTGTGAATCTCTTGTATTACTGTCTTTCCGATCTCTCGGGTTCTCAGAGTGTCCAGTTGCCCTGTGCCCTCAACTTTCTGACAAATCTGGGAAGAGTTGTCGTGTTTCAGTTTGTTCAGCTCTTTTTCTTGTGAGGATGGGAGTGACAACTTCCAAGCTACAAGATAGTGACTGTAGGCTCTTTTTTTTTTTTTTTTTTTTTTTTCTTTGGGCATGTGGTGCTCTAGGGGTCAGTGGTTAGGGGCCACATGACTAGTGCCTGTGGGGTAGTTTTTGCTCTATGTGGTCTGGGTGGGGCCTTAGTCTTATGAAATCTATGCCTCTTAGTGATTAAGTGTTCATAATTAAGGGGTTTGGGGATGAAGCAAGTGGGTTTCTGGGGGACAGTAGATGGAAGTGATTATGGATCAGTGTTCGTTAATCAACACCAGATCCTGGGGTCAGTGTTGCTGAGCATGTGAAGCAGTGATTAGGAGCCTTTGGAAGTCAGAAAATTGAGTGTTCTATGGAGGTGATTTGTAGCATGTGTAGTGGGCCAGTGATCACAGCCCAGAGAGGTCAACGATTGCACCTCTAGGAGATAATTATTGAGAAATAGAATATAGATCTCAAACTCTATACAACTCCTTCGTTGTGGCGGCGTGGCAGCACTGTGCTTGTAGGATGTTAGCGCATCTTGCCCTCGAACCCAGAACCTCTACCAGATGCTGGTAGCACCACCGCTACCTCATTGTGAAAATCAAAACAAACGTCTGCAGATATTCCTGAATGTCCCTTTGGGGGCAAAACTGCCCCCTGTTACGAGAACTCCACCGCTAGACTCCAGCTCTGGCTGGCTTGGTGACTCACACGCTGTAATTTCCAGCACTATTGGGAGCGAGCAGGCAGATTCACTGATGGTTCGGGTTCAAGACCAGCCTTGCCAACAGGTGACAATACTCGCATCTCTATAAAGTACAACAATTAGCCAGGTTTGGTGGCTACTGTAATCTCCAGCACTTGGGATGCTGATGCAAGAGAATCGCTTGAACCCAGGAGGTGGAGGTTGCAGTGAGCCAAGACTGCACCACTGCACTCCAGCCTCAGCAACAGAGTGAGACTTCATCCCATTTAAAAGAAAAAAAAAAAGACTCGCTGCTGTAGAGAAGACAAACGCTGCACACTGATATAAGATCTTAATTGCCTAATAATGAAAGAGGATCTCAGATTGGATATATGTATGAAATAAAGCTATATCCAAGCTTCAGGATGGGAATACTTGCAATGGAGAGGTTGAAATGGAAACTTGGAGATGTTTTCGTGTAGCCTGTTATGTCTTGGTTGTGCAGTTTCCTGT
Organism: Rhinopithecus roxellana; assembly: GCF_007565055.1. Taxonomy (NCBI): domain Eukaryota; kingdom Metazoa; phylum Chordata; class Mammalia; order Primates; family Cercopithecidae; genus Rhinopithecus; species Rhinopithecus roxellana. Next base: position 34,902,184 of record NC_044555.1, on the reverse strand, counting down.
GTGCCCCTACACATTCCATTTGGGGAAGTGACTGGAGATTAATCGTCATGAGAATTCAGTTCTGGAATACAGAGGAAGATAATGATGGAGTGATGTATTCCAGGAGAGCATGTGGTTGATGGGAAAGTTGGAGTCTTCTCATGCTGTTAGCAGGCAGCAGATGTTTCATTTTGGGGATTCTGTGAAGAGACAAGCATCCTTGGCCATGTGTACTGACTTGATTTTAAAGTGAGGTTTGGGGCTGGTGGCAGGTAAGCTGCTTTCTTCTATGCTGTTCTTGTGTATAAAATAGAAGGCACTGACGGGGCAGTGGCCGTGGGCTCACGCCTGTGATCCCAGCACTTTAGGAGGCTGAGGCAGGTGGATTGCTTCCAGTCCAGCCTGGGCAACATAGTGAGACCCCGCCTCTAAACAAAATTTTTTTAAATAAAAAGGAAAGAGAAAACATAAGGCAGATTGTGCTTCTGGCATGAGGGAGTAAGGAGGTTGGCAAGTCCTCTCCCTGGAAGGCAACTCTAAAAGCTGGGGAAAAGTGTCAAAAAAACCCTTTCCGTACTGAATTCAAAGACTGAATGCTAAGTACAATCTGAGAGTGTTTTTCTATCACAACGATCTAACTTTGGCTCAGAACAGTGCAGTCTATGGTGGGCTTTTTCCCAGTGTGGCTCCTATCCTTCTTCCAGCTTTGTCAGTGTCATGGTTCAACCAGGGCACGGGATGCCGTGGAAACAACAGGCTTCACTGCCGCTGCTGGAGACCATGCACATGGGTAGCAGGGATCAGAGCAGACTCAAACCACCCCCATATCCATGACCTACTGAGCCTGTGGATGCACAGAGGAGACATGAGCAAGTGGCAGAAAGTAAAAGCCAGGCCAGGCTTGTAAAAGGCCTGAGGTTTGAATGTGCTCCCCAGGGGCAAAAGCAAGTCAAAGATGGCTTGACATGATTGAACACAACCTCTGATCAATCTTTGGTTGAACACCAAGCTGTACAGACAGGGGATGACCCCTAGAGAGCCAGCCTTAAGGATACAAAACAAGAAAAAATAACTGAGCAGAGACATCAGCGGCTATACCTTGCAGGGGAGACAGACTCCAGATTTCATCAGTTTGCAATCTGGAAAAATACCAGAAGCCCAGCTATTCTATGCTCGAAAGTAAATAGCAGAGGATCTGAGGAAAAGATTCAACATTTGACAGTGCACGAACTGTAGTATTCACCTTTATTTCCCCCTCCATAGTATTCGCCGCCGCTGAAACTTAGGCAGAATGTGAAGCCCAGATATTACTCTAGGGTGAGACAGAGAGCTAGGGAAGCCCTATTCTGTGCTTGAGAATAGAACGAGAATCGCCTAGGGTCAGAGAGAGTATAAAAATTTCCCTGTATTTTATTTTCTCTTGTCTCCTGTGTCCAGGTCCCTAAGCAATCTCATAGTAGCCATGGCAGTGGCCAAATGGCACCTCATAGGCGCCACAACTCTGAGGGAGGGGAACCCTCCTCTGCCATCTGCGGAGCTGTGGTTCCAGGAAGGTAGGGCCTCTTTCCCTCCCAGAAGGGAAGAGCTTGGTAAAGTGGCCCCATAAAATTGTGGCCAGGCATGGTGGCTTGTGCCTGTACTTCCAATGACTTGGGAGACTGAGGCAGGAGGAGTTGGAGACTAGACTGAGAAACATAGTGAGACTATCTCTTAAAAAAGAAAAGAAAATTGTGGCCAGATGAGGTGGCTCACGCCTGTAATCCCAGCACTTTGGGAGGCCAAGGCGGGTGGATCACTTGAGGTCAAGAGTTCTAGACCAGCCTGGCCAACATGTGAAAACCCCATCTCTACAAAATACAAAAATTGCCATGCGTGGTGGCGGGTGCCTGTATCCAACTACTTGGAGGCTGAGGCAGAATGCTTGAACGGGAGGCGGAGGTTGCGTGTGCCAAGATTCCTGCCATTCCACTCCGCTGGGTGACAGGTGAGACTGCGGCTCAAAAAAATAGAATAAATAAAATAAAAGTGACTGGGATGAACTTAGGACATTAGCAAAGAATAAAGCCAGTCACAGAGAGAATTAACTAACTGTAAATTTGCATTCTACTTACTGAAGTAATCTAAAAGTGTCAATTTATGGAGACAGAAAGTCTAAATGGTTGGTTCCACAGGGGCTGGGAGGGGAACTCATATTTGTTGTTTAACGGATACAGAGTTCAGAGTTTTGCAAAGATGAAAACTCTCTGAAGATTCAGTTGCACAACAACATGTGAACATACGTAATATATTCCTATACTTAAAAATGGTTAAGATGATAAATTTTATGTTGTGTATGTTTTACAATTAAAACATTTAAAAGATATATTTGACTGGTAAATTTGACATAGGCCACTATGCTACATACAATACTATACAAAGTTCAGTGAGAATTAACTCTAGATTTTAGTCATGATGGAATACTGGAAATACCAATGACATTCTGGGTAGAATAATGAACATTTATCTTTCGACTCTTCCTCTTTTTAGGCACGAGACTATTAAAAAGTTGCTTCATTTTCACTTCATCTTAAAAATAAGTATGAACATTCTTATCAGTCAATGCAAAGATATTTTTCGACAAAGAATACTGTATAGAGAATTTACCAGTAATATTCTAGACTTAAGGCAAATAATCAACAAAGTTCTCACTTTAGAAGAGAAATCTCAAACTAGTAATAAAACAATATCAAGCAGTGACTCTTGCAACATATGCATACAATTGAATCTAAATGGATGATGACGGGGCATTTGGGTTTGTTGTTGCTTTTTTTTTTTTTTTTTTTTTTTTTTTTTTGAGACGGAGTCTTGCTTTGTTGCCCAGGCTGGAGCGCAATGGTGCGATCTCTGCTCACTGCAACCTCCGCCTCCCGGGTCAAGCAATTCTCCTGCCTCAGTCTCCGCGAGCTGGTTACAGGCACCCACCACCACGCCCGCTATTTTTGTATTTTTAGTAGACAGGGTTTTACACCTGTTGGCCAGGCTGGTCCTGATCCCGACCTCAAAGTGATCCCCCACCTCGCCTCCCAAAGCCGGGATTACAGGCTGTGAGCCACGCTGCCCAGCCATGACTGGGCATTTGAAATAAATATTTTCTGATATGAAGGAAAAAATACGATAAAGGGGCCTCAGGAACTGTTATTTTTACTAAAGTAAAATAAAATATAGCTACATAAAGCCATGTAACACCAAAGTATAGCTTAACTGGTTCTTACAGGCAAACACCTTTGTAACAACCACCAAATTCAAAAAGAACTTTGCCAGCCACCCCAGAAGCCCCATCCAATTTCAACTCATCAACTTTGAGCTTGACTTTATAGTAATTACTTCCTTGCATTTCTTTGTAATTATATCACCCAAGTGTATATCCTCAAACATTATACATTAGTCTTGCTCATAAAAAAAATGATTAATTTTTAAAGTCTCCTTTACTTTCAAGGTCCTCACTCAAATCTAGATTTTTCACAGCCTGGATTTGGGTGATTGCATGCACATGGCAATATATTTATCTTTACTCCATGTTTCCTGCAAATTGGCAGGTCAAGGAAGGGGCCAGATCTGGTTCAAGCTTAATTCCTTTATCAAGACTACAGGTGGTGGCATGTGCTCTCATCAGGGGGCACAGAATATCTGGTTGTCACTCTTGTGATTTTGTTAGCAGCTGAGATGCTTCAATGCCTAGAAGATCCATGAAATTCACTGGTGGTTGCAAAATGATAATACAAATTCCAACCAACAATTCTTTTTCATTTATTAATTGCAACACTTTTATAGAGATGCTTTTGTTCATTTATCATTTGTTACTGATACTACAGTTTATTTAGGAAAGGCAACATAAATGCTTTATTCTTTGTCCCTTTATCAGTTTTCAAGAAAATGATTTGGTTCCCTATCATTCTCCAAAGGTAACTATTTTTAAAAAGATCATTGTGAACTCATGAATTTAAGCATATTAGGCAGGGTTCAGTCAAATTGCATTTATTAACTTCTTGAAGCTCAAATTGTCTCATCTACGGCCCGTGAGAGACTCCTGGAGCTGGTTCCCACATCCTTTTGACTTGACCCTGATAGATATTAACACTTTCTCACTCTCTGCTCTTGTGACAAGATTCCAGGATTATCTTATATATTTCCAGCACCAGATCTGGTACTGATTCCTTTTCATGGGAAATGGAATGTCAAGGTCACAATTTGGGTGCCAAGGTTGCTCATTACTGCTGTGTTGGTTGTTGTTTGTAGGCCTTTTCAGCAGACAGCACTATAAAGTGTGTGTGTGTGTGTGTGTGCGCGCGCGCGCACATTCTTTTTAAAAATAAACTCTCGTGAGATCATATTGATATCTCCACCCTCTCAGGATACTTACGACTGTTTTTCTTTTTTTCTAAGTCTTTACTTTGTCCTATCTCTTTCTTATCTTCGTTTTGCTCTTATCTTTCTTTCTTTTCTTTCTTTCTTCTTCTTTCTTCCTTCTTTCTTCTTTCTCTGTTTGGCAGACTTTATTTGCTCTGTCGCTCATGCTGGAGTGCAGTGGTCCCATCTCGGCTCACTGCATCCTACCCAGTGTTCTCACAGCGATTCTCTGCCTCCGCTCCCCGTCGCTGGGCTTCTTGGCGGCCCCCCCCGCCCTCCTTTTTTGCTCAGGAGGCTGAGGCAGGAGAATCGCTTGAACCCGGGAGGCAGAGGTTGCAGTGAGCCAAGATGGCGCCACCGCACTCCAGCCTGGGTGACAAAGTGAGACTGTGTTTCAAAAATAAATAAATAAAAATAAAATATACACTTAATTTCAAAGTGTGTAATATACTTTGTAGTCACTTCCAGGCACTGCCTAGGCTAAAAGTCACTTCCACTTGGTTATATTGGACCCAGGATGGTGAGGAATTTGCATTCGGCCCTGACCACGTGCTCCCCACATGGATGCAGGAGGACAGATTTGTCAGGCAGCACCACTGGATGAAGACTTGGCATCTTCCAGCCCAACGTGAAGACAGCTCTGTCTTCATCCTTCTAACTGACTAGGTTAGGAAGAGTGATTTACAGCTCTGGCTACCATAGGCCTGAGACATATCTCCTAACAGGTGCTGGAAGGTGCCTTTTCCCCCCATAACCCACCTGCCTGCCTGGTCTGGGGACCGTGGGGACCTGGGCTCCCTGGGGGACAGGGCAGAAATGGCAGTAAAATAAATGGAGGGAGTAGAGGTGAGAAATAGAAGCTTCCTCCATTTGATTCCCCTCACTCTCCTTCCCAGTCAGGACCTCTCTTCCTGTGTTCTCTGCACCTGATGTGTCCCTTCTCTTCCAGCTTGTCACTGTGACCAGAATAAATGGAGGGATGAGTCAGGGCCTGGCACTGATCAAGGAGCTAGGAGGGAGGGTCTGGGCCTCTGTCTCTAGTACTTCTTGTTATTGGCAGCAGGGCGGGAGATAAGTCAGACCCCTGCATTCAGCTGCTAGACAGGTGACTGAAAGGAAGTCACTGAAGGGACCAAGAGGTGACATTTGTCATTTTCTCTCCTGCCACCAGCTTTCTTTGGCTCACATTTCCACCCTATGTCCTAGGCTGCCCTGACATTCAGCCTTGCTTCTCTAGTCCCCTCCAGGACTTCTATCCCCACCCATTCACTGTACAGCAAATTCTGATCCAGAATATATTAGGATGTGAAACATTATGTGTTCTTGATCTTCGATCTCTAATTGCCATGGTTAAGATAGAAATGGCATTCTTGAGGCTCATCTGAGAGAAATAATCTAATCTGCAGCTAATTGTGGCTCTGCCCTTCCCCATCTCCATTTCTTGATCATTGTTAAGATAATGTAGAATTTGGGATTCATATAGTTATCAATATACTGTTTTATATAATAATCTTTTCATCCAGTCCGGGCAACATGGTGAAACTCCATCTCCACAAACAAATATAAAAATTAGCCGGGTGCAGTGGTGTGTGTCTGTTGTCCCAGCTACTCAAGAGGCTGAGGTGGGAGGATCACTTGAGCCCAGAAGGTAGAGGTTGTGGTGAGCCAAGATCACACCACTGCACCCTAGCCTGGGTGACAGCGGGAGAGACCCTGTCTAAAAAACGCAAAAACAACAACAACAACAACAGCAACAGCAACAACATGTTGACCAAAGGTTGCAGTTTTATAGCTGGATGGATATATATATTTTTTGAGACAGGGTCTCACTCTTTGGCCCAGGTTGGAGTGCAGTGGCGAGATCTCGACTCACTGCAACCTCTGCCTCCCGGGTTCAAGCGATTCTCTTGCCTCAACCTACCGAGTAGCTGGGACTACAGGCCTGCGCCACCATGTCCAGCTAATTTTTGTATTTTTAGTAGAGATGAGGTTTCCCCATGTTGGCCAGGCTGGTCTCAAACTCCTGGCCTCAAGTGATCTGCCCACCTTGGTCTCCTGAAGTGCTGGGATTACAGGCATGAGCCAACATGCCTGGCCTGATGCATAATTTTTAAACCATAATTATGTTTCTGTTTTGTTTTGTTTTGTTTTTTTAGAGACAGGGTCTCACTCTGTTGCTCAGGCTCGTCTTGAATTCCTGGGCTCAAGCGATCCTCCCACTTCAGCCTCTCAAAGTGCTGGGATTACAGGCTTGAGCCACTGCTCCTGGATTCATAATTATGTTTAACCTGCTTCATTTCTCACTGCCAGACCCAGCAGTGTCCAATAGAAATATAACGTGAGCCACCTATGTAATTTTAAATTTTCTTCAAACCACTTTATAAAAAGTAAAAAGAAACAAGTGAAATTAATTTTAATCATATATTTTATTTAACTCAATAGATCCTAAATCGTATCAGTTCAGCATGTAATCAATATAAAAATATTAATGAAATATTTTACAATCTGACCCAACAAGCTGGTAGATCTGACATGAAAAAGTGTCTACCCATTAGGATGGCTATAATTAAAAAAAAAAAGAAAATAACAAATGTTGGTGAGAATGTAGAGAAATTGGAACCCTGGTGCACTGCACTGTTGGTGTGATTGTAAAATGGTGCAACTGATATGAAATAGTTTAGAGGTTCCTCAAAAAATTAAAACTAGAACCACCATATAATCCAACAATTTCATTTCTGAATATACATCAAAAGAATTGTGCCTGGCAGGGTGGCTCATGCCTGTAATCCCAGTGCCCTGGGAGGCTGAGGCAGTGGGTGGATCGCCTGAGCCCAGGAATTCAAGACCAGCCTGGGCAACATGGTGAAAGCCTGTCTCTACCAAAAAAAAAAAAAAAAAAAAAAAATTAAAAAGCTTGGCAGGAGTGGTGGCATGTGCCTGTAGTCCCAGCTGCTTGAGAGGCTGAGGCAGGAGGATCTCTCTTTTTTTTTTTTTTTGGAGACAGAGTCTCGCTCTGTTGCCCAGGCTGGAGTGAAGTGGCATACTCTCGGCTCACTGCAACTTCGCCTCTTGAGTTCAAGCGATTCTCGTGCCTCAGCCTCCCTAGTAGCTGGGATTACAGGCGTGTGCCACACGCCTGGCTAATTTTTATATTTTTTAGTAGAGACAGGGTTTCACCATGTTGGCCAGGCTGGTCTCAAACTCCCGACCTGAGGTGATCCGCCCACCTCGGCCTCCCAAAGTGCTGGGATTATAGGCGTGAGTCACCGCACCCTGCTTTGGGAGGATCTCTTGAGCTCAGGAGATTGAGGCTGCAGTGAGCCAAGATTTTGCTACTGCACTCCAGCCCGGGCAAGAGTAAAACCCTTTCTAAAAAAAGAAGAATTGAAAGCAGGGTCTTGAAGAGATATTTGCACACCCATGCTCATAGTGTTATTTTTATTTGAGACAGAGTCTTGTTCTATTGCCCAGCCTGGAGTGCAGTAGTGCAATCTTGGCTCACTGCTGCCTTGACCTTCTAGGCTTAAGGGATCCTCCCACCTCAGCCTCCTGAGTAGCTGGGACCACAGCCACACACCACAACACCAGACTAATTTTTAAATTGTTTGTAGAGACAAAAAGTCTTACTATGTTGCCCAGCATGGTCTTGAACTCCTGGGCTCAAGTGATCCTCCCACCTAGACCTCCCAAAGTGTTGGGATTATCGGTATGAGCCACTGTGCCTGGCCCTCCCCCACATTTTTACGAGACAGTGTCTCATTCTGTCTCAAAGTGAGACTGAGGGAATAGAGGTGAGAAATGGAAGCTCTCCCCATTTGATTCTCCTCACTCTCCTCCCGTTAGGACCTCTTTTCCTGTATTTTCTGCACCTGATGTGTTCTTTCTCTTTCATCTTGTCACTGTGACTGGAATAAACGGAAGGATGAGTCAGGGCCTGGCACTGATCAAGGAGCTAGAAGAGAGGGCTGGGCCTCTGTCTCTAGTACTTCCTGTTACTGGCAGAGGGGCAGGAGACAAGTCACAGAAAACAACTTTCCCAAAATAAAGTGTTGATGAGAATATGGAGAAATTGGAACCCTGGTGCACTGTTGGTGGGATTGTAAAATGGTGCAACCGGGCTGGCGCAGTGGGTCATCCCTGTAATCTCAGCACTTTGGGAGGCTGAGGTGGGTGGATCATTTGAGGTCAGGGGCTCAAGACCAGCCTGATGAACATGGTGAAACCCTGTCTCTAGTAAAAATACAAAAAACTAGCTGAGCATGGTGGTGGGTGCCTGTAATCCTAACTACTCGGGAGGCTGAGGCAGGAGAATCGCTTAAACCTGGGAGGCAGAGGTTGCAGTGAGCGAAGACTGTGCTACTGCACTCCAGCCTGGGAGACAGAGCCAGGATCCATCTTAAAATAAAATAAAATAAAATAAAATAAAATAAAATAAAATAAAATAAAAGTGCAACCGGCCGGGCGCGGTGGCTCAAGCCTGTAATCCCAGCACTTTGGGAGGCTGAGGCAGGAGGATCACGAGGTCAGGAGATTGAGACCATCCTGGCTAACATGGTGAAACCCCGTCTCTACTAAAAAAATACAAAAAACTAGCCAGGCGAGGTGGCGGGCGCCTGTAGTCCCAGCTACTCGGGAGGCTGAGGCAGGAGAATGGCGTAGACCCGGGAGGCGGAGCTTGCTGTGAGCTGAGATCCGGCCACTGCACTCCAGCCTGGGCGACAGAGCGAGACTCCGTCTCAAAAATAAATAAATAAATAAATAAATAAATAAATAAATAAACAAACAAACGTGCAACCAACAGGAAATAGTTTGGAGTTTCCTCAAAAAATTAAAAATAGAACTACCATATAATTCAGCCATTTTACTTCTGAGTATGTATAAAAAAAGAATTGAAAGCAGGCCTTAAAGTGATATTTGCACACCCATGTTCAGAGCAGCATTACTTTTTTCTCAAGCTGGAGTGCAATGGTGTGATCATAGCTCACTGCAGCCTCAAACTCCCAGGCTCAAGTGATCTTCTTGCCTTGGCCTCCCAAGATGTGGGGATTACAGGTGTGAGCCACTGTACCTGGCCTGAGCTCTTTTAAAAATATTCTACATATAAGTGAAGTCATGAAATATTTTTCTGCCTGTGTCTCTAGCAAAGCTATCCTTCAAAAATGAAGGAGAAATAAAGTTTTTCCCTGACAAGAAGAAGATGACAGAATCTATCACCGCTAGACCAGCCTTAAATGTGGATTTCTAAACCTTGCTAGTCAGTTTGCCAATATTTTAACTTATAGTTGTGGCATTTTAATGTCTATTTTATTCCACAAAGATGTATTGGGTACCAGATGTGTGCCTGACACATGGTTACCTGCGTGTCTTTTTATTTCAATTCCATATTTTACACTAAAAGCTTCTAGGCCTGCCTCTACTATCCAGGTCCCCTGCACTCTCCATTAGGGTGCTGGGGCCAGGGCTCAGGTGCCTAGATTCTCCTGAGAACCATCAGCCAGGGAGGAGGAGTTGGGAGTGGAAAGCTGCCTAGTTTGTCTGGTACATATGCATATGTAGTTACTGGGAAATTGTAGTTACTGGGAAATTAAATCAGGGCCAACACATGCATTTTTCTAATATGGGGATAGATTTCTTCAATTCATTAGATCAATTGAGAGATTCTTAACTGTTTTGGACAGAGAAATGTTGACAGGAGTTTATTTCCAGAGGCGTATTGAGTAAGATTTTAGGTCTGTGGTGTATATCAGGGTGGGGATTGTTAAGGAAGAGGGATATCTGGGTATTAGGGGAAGGGGAGCACAGATGTGCAGGATAGACCCACAGGCCTGGGTGACGTCTGGACACCACCTTACCAAGGAGCCCCTGTGCCCTCCTCAAGCCCTGCCCAGCTCCTTTTCCTGCCTGGCCACAGCCTGGGATGCACCTGGCTTCCCTTTATCTATAAAAAGGAAAGGCTTCAATTTATTCTAATATGAATTTATGCACATTCTACAAAGGCATTACCACACATGCAGAAAACCATTGTTCATGCTTGGAGGTAGTTTTGATGATCATTCCTATTCTGTGTATAGTTCACATTTTTACATGGAGACTTCTGTGTGTGTATCCCGCACTTTTCGCTTTAATAGTATATGAAACAATGAGAACACTTGGGCACAGAAAGGGGAACATCACATACCGGGGCCTGTCATGGGGTGGGGAGAGGGGGGAGGGATAGCATTAGGATACATACCTAATGTAAATGACGAGTTAATGGGTGCAGCACACCAACATGGCACATGTATACATATGTAACAAACCTGCACGTTGTGCACATGTACCCTAGAACAAAAATATACAAAAAATAGTATATGAAAATAATTTCCCATGATATTACATAGTCTTGATAAATAATTTTTCAAATGGTTCCATAATATTTTTAAAGAGACTGTCTACCTGGGTTTCTTTAATTTCATATTCCTTGTGGCTTCAGATGTTTCCTTTTTTAAGGATAATGCTTGGGTAAGTATCTTTACACACGCACGCGCACACACACATCCATCGCTCATCCATCAATCTGTCAAGAGAAGAGGAGGATGGAGAAGATGGAGGAGGTGAGGGAAGAGGAAAGGAGGAGGGCTGCTCCTTCACGTCGTGAGCGCTGCGGGTGGTTGCGGAGCCTGGGCGAACACCACCGTGACCGCGGCTGCAAAGGCTGGCCCCGCCCTCTGACTGCGGACTACGCGGCAGTGCCAGTGCCGCAGTGGCGCTGGGCCTTGGCCTCCGGCGGTCTCTGGCGCCCCCTGCCGTTCGCATCGTGAACCTGGGCCGAGCCCGCTGCCCCCGGTCCTCGCTCCTCTCTGCGCCTCTTCCTCCGTTTTGCTTCCCTGCAGCTTTTGCCCCGCCCCCTTCCCCTGCCTCCTCCTGGCCTTCCGCGTGTTAATTTAGGGGCCCCAACCCGGGGAACCCCTCGCAGAGCCAGCTGCTGTCGTTAGGCCCGGGTGAGTGAGCAGGACGAGAGAGCACGGCTGGCGACGGAGCCCCTCCCGGCGCTGCGGCGGGAGAGGGGGTTCAGCTCGAGTTACCACCCGGACTCGCTGGACCCAGAGGTCCTCTTTGGGGTTCCCGGTCTCCCGCTCCCCGTGCTCCTGGGAGGAGATGCTGAAAACGACCGAATCTGAGTGCAATCGGGGTGGCGCACAACCGCGCCCCCCCAGTCCCCTCCTGCTGGGGGAGGAAGTGGGACTCGAGGGCCGGAGGTCTCTGGCCTCCTGATCCAGGGACCTGCCATTCCCTGGCCCAGGACACCGGGAATACCCGAGGATGGCACCTCGACGCGGCAGGAAAACTGTTCAGGAGGCGGCAGAGGGGCCTGTGGGGGACGGGAGGCAGCCACCTCCCAGCGTCCTTCGAACCCTTTGCTTGGGCTGTCGGGCATCAATACCCCAACTCATCCAGCCCCCTCTCTTCAGAATAACCTCAAAACCCAACCGGGCTCCTGGCCACAGGGCCTTCTCTTAGTCCAACCACCAGGCTGAGTGAATCCTCGTGGGGCCAGGAGGGTCCTCAGTGACCACCCACAAACCCGATATCAAGTCACTCCAAGTGGGATCCAATTAGCATCGTGTCTCACCCGGAATCGCCACTTACCACACCTCTATCTGCCTCTGTTTGCTTGGACCCGGCCATCTCTCCTGTAGTCCCAGACTAAGGACTGGACGGCCCGACCCAAGCCTCCCACGAAGGATTTCAAGAAAGGAGATGCCCTCCAGCAGCAAGACATGAGGATTGATTCCAGGACCCACCCAGCTGCTGCCCCAGGGACCCCACAGACTTCCCAAGCAGAGCCAGTTCCCTGGGAGGGCTGCATGGAGGAGGACGAGACCTGCAAACACTGGAGCCCAGGGGTTTCAGCCAGGGCACTGATTCATTCACAAAGCTTAGATCTCAGATCTTGGACACATGACTGAACTTGACAAAGTCTCAGGATCCACACACATTTTCCATTTCTTCCTCTTCTTCTTTCTTTCTTTTCTTTCTTTCTTTTTTTTTGAGACAGAGTCTCGCTCTGTCACCCAGGCTGGAGTGCAGTGGTGCGATTTCTGCTCACTGCAACCTCCGCCTCCCGGGTTCCAGCAATTCTCCTGCATCAGCCTCCTAAGTAGCTGGAATTACAAACACCTGCCGCCACAGCCAGCTAATTTTTTGTATTTTAGTAGAGACAGAGTTTCACCGTGTTGTCCAGGCTGGTCTCAAACTCCTGAGCTCAGGCAATCCACCTGTCTCGGCCTCCCAAAGTGCTAGGATTACAGGCGTGAGCCACTGCGCCTGGCCTCCATTTATTCTTCTATCCACACATTCACCAAGTACAGTCATCCCTCAGTATCCAGGAGGAATTGGTTCCAGGACCTGCACAGATACCAAAACCCACGGATACTCACACCCCAGATATTAAATGGTGTAGTGGTTGCATGTAATTTACTACACACATCCTCTCGTATACTTTAAACCATCTCTAGATAACTTATAATACCTCATACAATGTAAATGCTATGTAAATAGTTGTACTGTATTATTTTATTTGTATTATTTTTATTTTATTGGCTTTTTTCTGAATATTTTCTATCTTCGGTTGGTTGAATCTGAGGATGCAAAACCAGGCATCCTCAGAGGGTCCAAACCTCAGAGGGTGGACTGGATGTTGGTCTTGGTATTTGGGATGAAAGGGAAGTGAGAGGGTATTCAGGGCAGGAAAGAAAAGAAAGAAAGGAAGAAAGAAAGAAAAGAAAAGAAAAGAAAAGGAAGAAAGAAAGAAAAGAAAAGAAAGAAAATAAGAAAGAAAGAAGCTGGTGTTATAGCGGAGTGCAGTCAGGGACCTTGGGAGGGCTGCCAACAGCACATGCAGAAAAGCTGGGAGCGCTGGGGCGAGTTGCTCATCTCTACCTGCGGGGCAGAAGGGGGCGGCCAGCAATGCTGCTGCCAAGAAGTCACCTTAGAATTAGGCTGTGGGGCTGGGCGCTGTGCCTCACGCCTGTAATCCCAGCACTTTGGGAGGCTGAGGCAGGCGGATCACTAGAGCTCAGGAATTCGAGCCCAGCCTGGTCAACATGGTGAAACCCCGTGTCCACTAAAAATACAAAATTAGCCAGGCGTGGTGGTGGGCACCTGTAATCCCAGCTACTCGGGAGACTGAGGCAGGAGAATTGCTTGAACCCGGAAGGTGGAGATTGCAGTGAGCCCAGATCATGCCACTGCACTCCAGCCTGGGTGACAGACATACTCTATCTAAAAAAAAAAAAATTAAAAATTAAAAAATTAAAAAAATAAAAAACAATTAAGCTGTGGGATGTGAGAAGTGATTTGCCAAGTAGATAAATAAGGCTGACTAGGAGCAGGGGAGGTGTGTGGGGAGCAGTATCTGGAGCACAGAGGACAACAGGAGGATCGGAGGAAATGTTTGGTCAGACTGGTGTTTGGGAAGGTTGGCCACTGGCAGTGTGTATGCAAGGGGGGACCTCAGGGAGCGAAGGTGGGTTAAGGGGGAGCTCAGACTGGTGTGGAACCCTAACATGGACATCTATGATCTTTCTGCCTTTAGAGGGCTGGTTTTCATCAAGTTTCCACTCTCACTGCAACCCAATGACAGTGTTTAAATATTCTGGGTGAGTCATTTGTTAGGATTTCTGCAAAAGTATTTGATTCGATCCATTTGTGAATCAAGTTGGTCCTTCCTTCCTTCCTTCCTTCCTTCCTTCCTTCCTTCCTTCCTTCCTTCCTTCCTTCCTTCCTTCCTTCCTTCCTTTCTTCCTGCCTGCCTGCCTGCCTTCTGTCTTGCTTTGTTGCTCAGGCTGGAGTGCAGTGATGCAATCAGAGCTCACTGCAGCCCGGAACTCCTGGACTCAAGCAATCCTCCTAGCTCAGCCTCCTGAATAGCTAGGATTACAGGTGTGCACCACCATGCCCGACTAATTTTTTTATTTTTTGTAGAGATGGGATCTTGCTATGCTGCCCAGGATGGTCTTTTTTTTTTTTGAGACAGAGTCTTGCTCTGTTGCCTGGGATGGAGTGCAGTGGCACAACCAGTGGTTCATGGCAGCCTGAACTTCCTAGGCTTAAGTGATCCTCCCATCTCAGCCTCTTGAGTAGCTGAGACTACAGGCATTCACCAAATGCCTGGCTAATTTTTTATTTTTTGTAAAATAAAAAATTAGATGGGGTCTGGCCATGTTGCCCAGGCTAGTCTCGAACTCCTGGGCTCAAGAAATCCTCCTGCCTCAGCTTCCCAAAGTGTTGGGATTGCAGGTATGAGCCACCGTGCTTGGCCACCAGACTGGTCTTGAACTCCTGACTTCAAGTGATCCTCCTGCCTCGGGATTGCAGGCGTGAGCCCCTATGCCAGGCTAAGTTGGTGCTCTTTCTTTATGGATTTTTTTGCCCCCAGGAGAGGCTGATAGCTACCCAGAATTCTGCCTGTCAGTTTCGAGGTCTCATTTGGTCAGTGACTCACAAGCTCTCCAGCTTCCCAGCACTGCTGAGTGAAAAGTGTCTTCCTGTCTTTTCCCCTGCCCCGGGCCCAGGCAGCATCCGGGTAGCTGTGGGACTGAGGCTGGAGCAGGTCAGGCCCATGGAGCAGGTTGGCACTTCGAGAGTTTCTGCTTTTCCTCAGAATCTGAGGTACTTCTTGGTAATGAGGTAGAGCCCAACCTCCTTAAAAGTGACATTGTTCCCACACATGTTTAACTGATCTTGAAGGTGGCAACAAGGGGCAGAGGAGGAAGGACTAGCAGTGCCAAAGGCCCTTGAAGCTTCCCTTATGGCCTTTGGTCCAACCGTCAGGTGTCATGCTTACCAGTACAGTTTGCTACCATTTCTGTGTTTGAATACAGTTCAAAATGCAGTAACTTTTTCTATAAAGACAAATAGACAAAACCAAGATCTGGAAGCAAGGAAAACAGGAAATGAAAATCATAATCCAGGTGAGAGGGGATGAAGACTTAAATTAAGGCAGGAGGTGTGGGGAGGCAGATGCCACATACTCTTTTGCAAGCTTCTTGTGAACATCGAATTGGATAAACTGCGGAAAAGCAGCTGGCATGGTGCCTAGCATATAGTAGGCATCAAATAAGTGCTGGGTTGCCACCCACCCCCTCCTTGAGGAAAGTTCTGTCAGAAAGCAGGCCCAGGGGTGTTCTCGGCAGAGAGAAGCCAGGATGAAGGCTTTGTTCCAGCTCCTCAGAGACCTGTGGGTCTGACCCCACACGCCTGGCAGAAGTGCCTCCATTTTAACTGCCTTGGGCCTTCCTGACCACAGTGTGAGCAACCATAGCCCCGTGGCAGGCTGGTACTTGGGGCCCTTCCCCTCCTCACTTGTGGAGAGTCAGTCCAAAGTTGGGCCTGTGTGGCCACATAAGCGCTCCATCCTTGTCTTCTCTTCCTTGGTTCTTCCCTACTCACCACCACCCCAACCAACAAGAAAGGAAGAGAAAGGTCCCACCCCACATATATTGCCTGTCCCACTGTTTGATAGGGAAGGAGGCAGTAACACTCAGTGTGACCCCTGTGCAAAAACAATCCCTCCACACCCTGAGTTGGTGCCACACCATCAGCTCTGCAGCGGGCACTTTCAGCTCCTGCTGCTCCTTTGCCACCAGGTCTGGGGTTTCCCTGTTCTAGGGCTCAGTCCCATGCCTGTCTTGTGAGGCTCTGGAATCACAGGGAAGAAGCAGCGGGCTTCTCTGTGCTGGAGGGCCCCGTGTCACAGTAGCCCAGGGCCAGGCCAGGACATGAACACTCATGCTGCAGCTGAGAGTAAGGGCTCATCATTTCATCTGGAAACATTGACCTGTTTCTTCATTTTTCCCTTTAACTATATGGCCACAGCAGGATTCCTGGGCATAAGAGCACAACCCTCCTTGAGGTTTTTTAATTCAGCGGCCGAATTGCTTACCAAGTGAGTTGTTTTATTCTAAAAATACTACATTATACTCCATTTTAGCATTGGGTATCATTATTTCCTTTCTTTTTATTGAGACAGGGTCTCAGCCTGTCACCCAGGCTAGAGCACAGTGGCGCAATCTTGGCTCACTGCAGCCTCAGCCTCCCCCAGTTCAAGTGATCCTCCTACCTCAGCCTCCTGAGTAGCTGGGAATACAAGCGCCACCATGCCTGGATAATTTTTTGTTTTTTGTTTGTTTGTTTTTGGTAGAGATGGGGTTTCACCATATTGCTCAGGCTGGTCTCAAACTCCTGGGCTCAAGTAATCCTCCCACCTTGGCCTCCCAAAGTGTTGGGATTATAGGCATGAGCCATGGCACCTGGCCGAGTATCATTGTTTCTAAAAGAAACTAGCATAGAGGCCAGATTAAGTGGCTCACACCTGTAATCCCATCACTTTGGGAGGCTGAGGTGGAGGATTCCTTGAGCCCAGGCGTTCAAGACCGGCCTGGGCAACATAGGGAGACTTCATATCTAGAAAAAAAAATTTACATATATATATAAACTTAGCTGGGCATGATGGTGCATGCCTATGGGCCCAGCTACTGGGGAGGCTGAGGTGGGAGGATCGTTTTAGCCCAGGAGTCTGAGGCTTCAGTGAGCTACGATTGCACCACTGCACTCCAGCCTGGGTTACAGAGCAACCTGTCTCTACTACAAATAAATTTGTAAAAAGTTGCATCGAAAGAATAAGAATGAACCAATTGAAGGAAACACAGAGGAATTTTACAAACAGAGAGACCAGTAGGAATCAAGCAGGGACATGAACCAGCACCAGGTGGTGAAGAGACCATAAGCAGATCAGTGAAAAGGCTGAAATGGGAGGGGGCTTGAAAGATGGGACAGTTAGGAAGGACCAGGATAGGAACAACTTTGACTCCACTTGAAGGTGCATGGGCCACTTCTTGGAGGTTAGGAAGAGCCACCGAGTGGGTTTCAGCAGGAGAACAGGGGAATATTTCTCTTTGGATCTGATTTCCCTGGCTGCAGTTTTGAATGACTGGGAGACAAGCCAGCAAAGAAGGATGGATTAATCTGCTCAGGCTGCCATAACAACCTACCACAAACTGGGGCTTCCATGACAAAAATGTCCTGTCTCACAGTTCTAGAGGCTACAAGTCTGAGATCAAGGTGTTGGCAGGGCTGGTTCCTTCTGGGGATTGTGAGGGAGAAGCTGTTCCAGGCCTCTCCTCCAGCTGCTGGTGGTTGCTGGTGATCTTTGGCCTTCTGTGGCCTATAAAAGCATCACCCCATCTCTGCCTTCATCTTCGCATGGCATTCTCCCTGTGTCCGTGTCTCTGAGTCCAAAGTTCCCCTTTTTACGGCCAGGCACAGTGGCTCACACCTGTAATCCCAGCACTTTGGGAGGCTGAGGTGGGCAGATCAGTTGAGGTCAGGAGTTCGAGACCAGCCTGGCCAATATGGTGAAACCCCATCTCTACTAAAAATGCAAAAATTAGCTGGGCATGGTGGCGCGCGCCTGTAATCCCAGCTACTCAGGAGTCTGAGGCAGGAGAATCGTTTGAACCCGGGGGGCAGAGGTTGCAGTGAGCTGAGATCATGCCACTGCGCTCCAGCCTGGAAGACAGAGCCAGACTGTCAGCTCCACTACCACCAAAAAAAAAAAAAAAAAAAAAGCAAAAAAACGGAAAAAACCGGCAAAAACAAAGTTCCCCTTTTCACAAGGACACCACTCAGACTGGTTTAGGGCCCACACACCACTGACCTCATTTTAACTTGATTACCTCTGTAAAGACCTTATCTCCAAATAAAGTCACATTCTGAGGCACTGGATATTAGGACTTCAGCATGTGAATTTGGCGGGGGGAGGGACACAATTCAACCCACAACAAAGGGGGAGAATAGATTAGGAAAGTAGGACTTGAACTACAGTCACAAGAGACAGACAAAATAGAGGGCCTAGGCCAGGCGCGGTGGCTTCCACCTGTACTCCCAGCACTTTGAGAGGCCGAGGCGGGCAGATCACTTGAGCCCAGGAGTTCCAGACCAGCTAGGCCAACATGGTGAAGCCCCATCTCTACTTAAAATACAAAAATTAGTCAGGCGTAGTAGCACGTGCCTGTAATCCTAGCTACTTGGGAGGCTGAGGTGGGAGAATCACTTGAACCCGGGAGGCGGAGGTTGCAGTGAGCCAAGATCTCACCACTGCACTCCAGCCTAGGTGACACAGTGAGACTCCATCCAAAAAAAAAAAAAAAAAAAAAACAGAGAGAGAGACTAGAACAGAATCATTTGAGGATGTAAAATCCATAAGTCTTGTTATTTCATGAAATGTGGGGGAAGGAGAGTTCAACTTCTAGGTTTGAAGTACTTGCATTTCAGAGTTATTTATGTGTTAGGACCAGAGGAGGAGAATGAGAGAGGAAGGTAGAGGGGATTGGACTATAAGGTGACAGATCATTCTAGATATATCGAGCTTGAAATATCTGTGGGACATTCCTATAGGTGAAACAGGAGAGAGATCAGAACCCTAAGACATGTTCGGTAGTGAGAAACGTGTAGATAGAAGTTTAAAATAATGAGCAAGCACAGGACACAGTGGCTCACGCCTCTAATCCCAGCACTTTGGGAGGCCAAGGAAGGTGGATCGCTTGAGCCTAGGAGTTTGAGACCAGCCTGGGCAACATGGTAAAACCCTGTCTCTACAAAAAGAACAAAAATTTAGCTGGGCACGGCGGTGCATGCATGTGATCCCAGCTACTTGGAAGGCTGAGGTGAGAGGATCACCTGAGCCTGGGAGGTCGAGGCTACAGTGAGCCAAGATCGTGCCACTGCACTTCAGCCTGGGTGACAGAGTAAGACCCTGTCTCAAAATAAAATAAAATAATGAGCAAGGAGGTAATTGCCCAAGGAAAGCACGCAGAGAGAAGACAGAGGGTCAAGAACCAAAGCCTAGGGAACCCTCAGGTATCAGGGCTGTGCTTAGTATCAGAAGTTTATTTAAAAATTCCAAGCCGGGCACAGTGGCTCATGCCTACAATCCCAGCACTTTGGGAGGCTTAGGCGGGCGGATCATTTGAGATCAGGAGTTCAAGACTAGCTTGGCCAACATGGTGAAACCCTGTCTCTGCTAGAAATACAAAAATTAGTCGAATGTGGTGGGATGTACCTGTAATCCCAGCTACTCGGGAGGCTGAGGTGGGAAAATCACTTGAACCCAGGAGGCGGAGGTTGCAGTGAGCCGAGATCTCACCATTGCACTTCAGCCTGGGCAACAAGAGTGAAACTCCATCTCAAAAAAAAAAAAAAAAAAAAAAAAAAAAACAGGCACAGCGGTGGCTCATACCTGTAATCCCAGCATTTTGGGAGGCCAAGGGGGGTGGTGGATCACGAGGTCAGAAGTTCAAGACCAGCCTGGCCAAGATGGTGAAACCCATCCTACTAAAACTACAACAATAAGAAAGGCACAGTGGCAAGCGCCTGTAATCCCAGCTACTTGGGAGGCTGAGGCAAGAGAGTCACTTGAACCCAGGCGGCAGAGGTTGCAGTGAGCCAAGATGATGCCACTGCATTCCAACCTGGGCAACAGAGTGAGACTCTGTCTTGAAAAAAAAAAAAAATTTCCAAAGAGGAGCCAACTTTCCATAGGAATGTTCGATCTGTGAGAACATGAATGCTGTCTGATTTGTTCATTGCTAAGTACTCAACTACCTAGAACAGTGCCTGACACAGAGTAACAGTTCTATGATAATAATAATTGTTATTATTATTATTATTATTATTATTATTTAAGATGAGGGTCTCACTGTCACCCAGACTGGATGGAATGCAGTGATGTAATCACGGCTCACTGCAGCCTCCAACTCCTAGGTTCAAGCAATCCTCCAGCCTCAGTCTCCCAAGTAGCTAGGACTACAGGTATGCACCACCACGCCGGGCTAATTTTTAAATTTTTTGTAGAAATGGGGTTCCACCATGTTTCCCAGGCTGGTCTCGAACTCTTGAGTTCAAGTGATTCTCCCACCTTGGCCTCCCAAAGTGCTGGGATTACAGGCCTGAGCCACTGCGCCTGACCAATTCCATAATTATTTGATGAATAAAATGTTGAATGAACTACTCAAAGAGAGGTGTATGAAAAATCAGGAGTTCAGTGTCCCAGGAGCCATGGAAGTGATATTATCACCTCTACCATGTCTCACTTCAAAAATATCATTTTATGTTACTGATTGTAGTGACTTTAAAATTAGCTACTCCTAAAAGGTTTTTTTTTTAAACTTGCTTTGTAACATCATCATAAAAACTTCAGCAAAAAGCCCGGGCAACAAAGTTAAACCCTGTCTCCACAAAAAGTTTTGAAAAATTAGCTGGGCATGGTGGTGTGCACCTATAGTCCCAGCTACTTGGGAGGCCAAGGTGGGAGGATCACTTGAACCCAGGAGTTTGAGGCTGCAGTGAGCTATGATTGCACCATTGTACTCCAGCCAGGATGACAGAATTGGACTCTGTCTCTACTAAAGAAAAAATAAAATAAAAGCCAGACATGGTGGCATGTTCCTGTAGTCCCAGCTACTCAGGAGGCTGAGGCAGGAGGATCGCTTGAACCCAGGAGTTGGAGGCTGCAGTGAGCAATGATCCCACCACTGCACTCCAGCCTAGGCAATAGAGAGAGACCCTGTTTCAAAAATAGACAAAAAAAATTCAACAAAAAATATTTGTGCATGGTGTTGGAATATATGTTATTAATATATTGGATATTGTTCTTCAAATGCAGTCTTACATGTTAATCCACAAAAATGATCAGATAAATAAAATTACTATATACTGCTTTACATGAATGTTCATAGCAGCTTTATGTGTAATAGATAAAAATGAGAAATGATCCAAATGTCCATCAACAAGTGGATAAACTGTGGAACAGCCATACAACGAAATACTACTCAGCAATAAAAAAGAATGAGTATTGACACACACAATGACAGTGATGAATCTCAAAATAGTAATGCTGCATGAAAGAAGCCACACAAGAAAGTGCACATACTGTATGATTCCATTTATATAGAATTCTAGAAAGTGCCAGTGAATCTATGGTTACAGAAAGCAGATTGGTGGCTGCCTGGCAGATAGCGGGAACAGAAAGGGGCAGAATGGATTACACAGAAGCAAGGAAACTTTTGGAGGTGAAGGATATACTCGGTATCTTTTATCCCTTCCCTTCCCTCCCCTCCCCTCCCCTTCCCTTCCCTTCCCTTCCCTTCCCTTCCCTTCCCTCCCCTCCCCTCCCCTCCCCTCCCCTCCCTTCCCTTTCCCTTCCCTTCCTCCCTCCCTTCCTCCCTCCCTCCCTCCCTCTCTCTCTCTCTCTCTCTCTCTCTCTCTCTCTCTCTCTCTCTCTCTCTTTCTTTCTTTCTTTCTTTTTCTTTAGAGATGGAGTTTTGCTCTTGTTACCCAGGCTGGAGTGCAATGGCGCGATCTTGGTTCACTGCAACCTCCGCCTCCGGGGTTCAAGCAATTCTCCTGCCTCAGCCTCCCAAGTAGCTGGGATTACAAGCATGTGCCACCACACCCGGCTAATTTTGTATTTTTAGTAGAGATGGGGTTTCACCATGTTGGCCAGGCTGGTCTTGAACTCCCGACCTCAGGTGATCTGCCCGCTTTGGCCTCCCAAAGTGCTAGGATTACAGGTGTGAGGCACTGCGCCCGGCCATGTTCACTATCTTCACTATGGTGATGGTTTCACTGATGTGTACATCAAACTTATCAAAGAGTAACCTTTAAATATATATAGTTTATCATATGTCAAGTATACCCCAATAAAGATGATTTTTAAAATGCGTGTACCCAACAAAACATGCAGGCAAAATACATTTCAGAAAATATAGTCAAAGCAAGTTTATTACCAACAGACTATCACTAAACTAACTTATAAATGGTGTACTTGAGGCAGAGTGACAGTAATACCACAGGAAAGGTTGGAGATGAAAGGAAGATGAAGACTAAGAAATAGACAAGCATGTGGGTAACCGTTATCACCCATTCTGTCCAATATTTTACTGAAGGCCTTAACTAGGGCAGGAAGAAAAAAGGGGGATATAATAGGTGTAAGGATAAGAAAAAAGGAAAAAATACTGTGATTTTCAGAAGTTATGATTGTCTATAGAGAAAACTGAAGACTCTACAGAGAAAGTTTTAGAAGTGAGAGACTTCAGCAAAGTTGCTGTAATATAGGCTAGATATCTCAAAATCCTTTGCATTCCTATACACTAGAAATAAACATTTAGAAAATATAGTTGAGGCTGGGAACAGTGGCACACGCCTGTAATCCTAGCAGTTTGGGAGGCCAGGGCAGGAGGATTGCTTGAGCCCAGGAGTTCCAGACCAGCCTGGGCAACATGGTGAAACCCCATCTCTACAAAAAATGAAAAAATTAGCTGGGCATGGTGGCACACACCTGTGGTCCCAGCTTTGGAGGCTGAGGCAGGAGAATTGCCTGCACCCAGGAGTTGGAGGCTGCAGTGAGCTGTGATCATGCCACTGTGCTCTAGCCTGGGCGACAGAGTCAGACCCTGCCTCAAAAAAAAAAAAAAAAAAAAAAAAAAAGAAAATAAAAGAAAAAAAAAGATCAGTGGTTGTCAGGGGCTGGAGGGAGGGAGGGATGAATAAACAGAGCATGGAGGATTTCTAGGGCAGTGGAACTCTTCTGTATGATACTATAATGGTGGAAGCATGCATTATACATTTGTCCAAACCAAACCCAAACCACAGAATGTAAAACACCAAGAGTAAACCCTAAAGCACACTATGGGCTTTAGGTGATAGTGATGTGTCAATGTTGGTTCACTGATTGGAACAAATGTACCACTCTGGTGAGAGAGGGTGATAGTGGCAGAGATTGTGCATGCGTTGGGGAAAGGGATATACGGGAACTCTCTATACCTTCTGTTCAATTTTGCTGTGAACCTAAAACTGCACTAAAAAGTAAAAAATACCATAGCATCTACAACAGCAGCCAAAAACATAAGGACCTAGAAATAAATCTGGGAAGAATGATGGCAATAATTATAGTGATTACTGTGGCCTGCACCACTCCAAGTATGTTATGTACATGTCTAATCCTCAAGGCAGTCCCATGAAATCAATACCATTATTCCCAATGCTATCATTTGGCCATAAAAGTTGATTCTGGAGGCAAGTGCCATTTTCCCACAGTCAAACTCCTAAACAGAGCCAGGCCTTGGATGCATGCACTTGTCTCCAGAATCAACTTTTTTTTCTTTTTTTTTTTTGAGACGGAGTTTCGCTCTTGTTGCCCAGGCTGAAGTGCAATGGCGGGATCTTGGCTCACCACAACCTCCACCTCCCAGGTTCTAGCTATTCTCCCGCCTCAGCCTCCTGAGTACCTGGGATTACAGTCATGTGCCACCAGGTCAGGCTAATTTTGTATTTTTAGTGGAGATGGAGTTTCTCCATGTTGGGCAGGCTGGTCTCAAACTCCCGACCTCAGGTGATCCCAAAGTGCTGGGATTACAGGTGTGAGCCACCAGGCCTGGCCCAGAATCAACTTTTATGGCCAAATTATAGCATTCTGTGGAAAGATAGAGAAGGAGAACTAAGCAAATGGAGAGTTACACCACATTCTTCCATGTGAAGAGTCAGTATCAGTAAGATATCGAGTCTCACTGGATGAATCTTAGATTCAGTGCCATTTCAGGCAAAATTTTCAAAAGATTTCCTGAGGAACTTCACAAGTGGACTTTATTTATTTATTTTTTTGAGACGGAGTTTCACTCTTGTTGCCCAGGCTGGAGTGCAATGGTGTGATCTCAGCTCACCGCAACCTCCGCCTCCCGATTCTCTTGCCTCAGCCTCCTGAGTACCTGGGATTACAGGCATGCGCCACCATGCCCAGCTAATTTTGTATTTTTAATAGAGAAGGGGTTTCTCTATGTTAGTCAGGCTGGTCTGGAACTCCCAACCTCAGGTGATCCTCCTGCCTCGGCCTCCCAAAGTGCTGGGATTACAGGCGTGAGCCACCGTGCCTGGCCCACAAGTGGACTTTAAAATTAATCAAGAAGTGTAAAGGCCTAAGACAGTTTTTAAAACAAGTGAGATGGAGGGAACTGCTCATAAGATTTCAGATTTATTATAAAGATGTAGTAACCAAGCAGTGTGATATTGTTGAAAGGAAACACAAACATCCCAAGGAAGGAAAAAGGGGAATACCCCGAAATAGACCTGTCTAGAGCCACTGATCTTATGACAGAGATGGACAGTAGGCCAGTGGGAAAGCATGGATATTCACATAAATACCTGGAGCAATCGGGTATCCATGAGGGAAAAATGTAATAGGACCCCTACTTTGCACTTTAATTTTTATTTTATTTTAGAGACAGTATTGCTCTGTCACCTAGGCTGAAGTGCAGTGGAACAAACATGACTTACTGCAGCCTCAACCTCCTGGGCTCACGTGATCCTCCTGCCTCAGCCTCCAGAGTAGCTGGGATTACAGTCGAGCATCACCACACTCAGGTAATTTTATTTAAAATTTTTGTCTGTAGAGATGGGGGGTCTTTCTATGTTGCCCAGGCTGACCTTGAACTCCTGGCCTCAAGGGATCCTCCTGCCACTGGGATTACAGGTGTGAGCCACCACACCTGGCCCCTACTTCACACTTTACATACCAATCGGTTTTAGAGGGATTGAAACGCAAATGTGAAACATTTGAAATATCATAGAAAATATTATGGAAGAAATTGCAAGGGAATAGCTTTATAAACTCAGGGTAGAAAAGAATTCCTTAAATTAGATATAACCACACCAACTGCCTAGGAAAGAATAATCTGATTCATCTGTATTGAAATTTAAAAGTTTTGTTAATCACAACATACCATTTTTTAAGTGAAACATACAACCCACGGAATGTTATTTGCAATGAAACCAAGAAAGCGCTGATCTCTGGGATATATGTTGAGAGGAATAAGGCACATGGCATAAGAACACATATGCTGACACCATTTATATAAAGTTTAAATACTTGTAGAAATATTTATATAGTTGTACTATATATTTAGTATATAGTATATACGTTATATACTATATATACTAGTACATAATATACATAACTTTAGTTATATATATATAAGTATATATATAAATATATAGAATATATATATTTAGACTTCAGTATAGAACTGGGCCAGTGGGAATGTCTAGCCAAGGAGCAGTGTGAGGGTCCTTGGGTGGAAATTGCTAAGAGGAAACATCAGGCGTAAGGGGCATTCTGGCTAAACCGACCTAATAGGATTCTTGCTGAAGGCAGACCAGGGGAATCAGACATCACACATCACCTGGGGGATGGTGGAAGATGAGGAACCAGATCAGATAGCAAGGATGATCAGAGATTGAGGATAATCAGATACTGAGGATGGAGGGTTCATGCCACACTGACTTAGCAGGGCTCTTTGCTAAAACTGGGTTTTACAAGGAAGTGCACAGATGTGCCAAGGAGAAGTTTCAGGGGCCTGAGTAAAGTTTGGTCAAGCAAAGAATCTTCGTCAAGGGCACCCTCTGCACACCCAGAGTGCCTGGTGGGCAGTTCTCCTAATTCCGATTTCGCTAGGAACTGCAAATCTTCCAGCACATCTCATTTTCAAAACTGCAGATAATTTTATGAGGGCTTAAAGGACAGGACCTGTATCAGGTGCCTAGATGGTTGCTGGCATTTTACGCTTTTGTTTTTTGTTTATTTCTTAGAGATGGGTTCTCTGTTGCCCAGGCTGGAGTGCAGTGGTGTGATCATAGCTCACTTGCAGCCTCACTTGCTCATTCACAGAGTCTATCCCCCTCCCGGAGCAAACTAAGGCATTCATTGGTGCAGCTCTGAGCTCTCTCAGGATCCCTCTTGTCTGTAGTTGGCCAAGTGTGATCCCAACCCCAATGTCAAGCCCATACCTTCATAGCGACCAGTGTCAGCCTAATGGGGGCCTTGGGTGCTACAAAGAGGTGCACTTGCTGTCACTAGAGGTATGTGTAACCTTGTCTTTCACACACCTTCTATTAGGAAAAGCTGAGTGTTGCAACCCAAGGGGCATGAGGAGGGTATCTCCTAGCCCCCACCATGGTTTCTAAATCACACTAAAGGGCTGGGCTCAATGGCTCATGCCTATAATCCCAGCACTTTGGGAGGCCGAGGCAGGTGAATCACTTGAGGTCAGGAGTTGAAAACCAGCCTGGCCAACATGGTGAAACCCCGTCTCTACTTAAAAAAAAAAAAAAGCACGAAAATTAGCTGGCTGTGGTGACACATGCCTGTAATTATAGCTACTTGGGAGGCTGAGGCGGGAG
This sequence comes from Rhinopithecus roxellana, assembly GCF_007565055.1. Taxonomy (NCBI): domain Eukaryota; kingdom Metazoa; phylum Chordata; class Mammalia; order Primates; family Cercopithecidae; genus Rhinopithecus; species Rhinopithecus roxellana. The sequence goes on along the minus strand of NC_044555.1, from coordinate 34,875,547 downwards.
AATCACTTGAACCCGGCAGGTGGAGGTTACAGTAAGCTGAGATCGTGCCACTGCACTCCAGCCTGGGTGACAGAGTGAGACTCTGTCAAATAAATAAATAAAAAATAAACAAACAAATCCCATTAAAGCATACAGAGCCTCATGGAGAAATGGCTGCTTCCAGAGTTGGGGTAGGGAAAGACAAGATGAGCCTGGAACATTTTGTGCCAGAGAGTAAAGAAGTACTCAAAGAACGATGGGGCCATGTCAAAATAATACAGGAGCCAGTTAGAAGGGACTCTCACTAGGCCAAATCTGGAGAAAATAAATACATAATTACAGGACTTCCAGTCCAGGCCAGGGTGGCATAGTCCCATTCCTCCTGAGTCCTCCCTCTTACAACTAAAAATCCATGTACACAACCCAACAAACAAGCAAAGGAAGACTCTGAAAGGTGGGAAGAAGAAGGTGAACTGCCTAGTGACCTCGGGACTTGAGGAACAACATGGCAGTGAGTTTCCTCAGCTCCCTTACTGCCTCCCACATGTCCCGGACAAGGAGCTGCAGAAGCCTCCTGGGCTCAAGCAATCCTCCCACCTCAGCCTCCCAAGCGCCTGGCACCACAGGTGCACACCACCACACCCACTAATTTTTTACTTTTTGTAGATATGGGGTCTCACTGTGTTATCCAGGCTGTTCTTGAATTCCTGGGCTCAAGAGATCCTCCCACCTCAACCTCCCAAATTGTTGGGATTACAGGCATGAGCAACCATGCCCGGCCCCAATGCAATTCTTATCAAAACGCCAGTGAAATTTTTTGCAGACCAACTTATTCTAAAATTTACATGGAATAATCCACATAAAGTGGATCATATGGTGGAAGGAATCACTATACTCATTACTAAGGTTTACCATATAACCACAGTAATCAAGATAGTATGGTATTGGAGAAGGGATAGACACATAGACCAATGGAACAGAATAGAGAACCCAGAAATAGACCCATACCAATGTGCCCAACTGATTTTTTTAATTTTTATTTTTAATTTAATTTAATTTTTTTTTTTTTTAGACACAGGGTCTCACTCTGTCACCTAGGCTGGAGTGCAATGGCATGATCACAACTCACTGTAGCCTTGACCTCCTGGACTCAGGTGATCCTCCCACCTCACCCTCCTAAGTAGCTGGGACTACAGGCATTTGGCACCATACCTGGCTATTTTTTTTTTTTAAATTTTTGGTAGAGATGGGGTCTTGCTATGTTGTCCAGGTTACCAACTGAGTCTCACTCTGTCACCCAGCCTGGAGTGCAGTGGTGTGATCACAGCTCACTTCAGCCTTGACCTCCAGGACTCAGGTGATCCTCCCACCTCAGCCTCCCAAGTTGCTGGTACTATATGCACACACCACCATGCCTGGCTAATTTTTGTATTTGTTGTAGAGACGGGGTTTTGCCATGTTGCCCAGGCTGGGCTGCCAACTGATTCTTGACAAAGGTACAAAAGTGATTCAGTGGAACAAATAATGCTGGAGCCATAGGACATCCAATAGCAAAAACAAACAAACAAAAACCAAAAAAGGAACCTGGACCTAAATCACACTTAGTACAAAAATTAACCCCAAATGGATGGATCATTGACTTAAATGTGAAGTGTAAAACTATAATGCTTCTAGGGAAAAACCTAGGACAATATCTTTGGGATTAGGGCTAGGCAAAAAGAATTTAGAAGACAAAAAACACGATTCATAAAAGGGAAATTTGATTATTAGAAACTTTTGCTCTGTGAAAAGACAAGCTATAAGCTGTGAGAAAATATTTGTAAACAACATATTTGACAAAAGGCTAATATCTAGAATGTAAAAAAGAACTCTCAAAACCCAACAGTAAAGAAGCAAACAATCCCTTTAGAAAATGGGCAAAAGATGCAAAGAGACATTTCACTGAACGGGATGTACAGATGGCAAATATGCACATGAAAAGATGTTCAATATCACTCGCCATTAAGAAAATGCAAATTAGGCTGGGTGTGGTGGCTCACGCCTGTAATCCCAGCACTTTGGGAGGCCGAGGTGGGCAGATCAGCTGAGCTCAGGAGTTCGAAACCAGCCTGGCCAACATGGTGAAACCCTGCCTCTACTAAAAATAGAAAAATTAGCCCGGCATGGTGGTGTACACCTGTAGTCCCAGTTACTGGGGAAGCTGGGGCAGGAGAATTGCTTGAACCCAACAGGCAGAGGTTGTAGTGAGCCGAGATCGCGTCATTGCACTCCAGCCTGGGCAACAGAGTGAGACTCCGTCTCAAAAAAGAGAAAAAAGAAAAAGAAAAAAAGAAAAGAAAATGCAAATTAAAACCACAATCAGTTATCAGTCATACATACTTATCAGAATGGCTAAAATTAAAAAAAAAAAAATACAGTGACAATGCCAGATGCTGGCCAGGATGCAGAGAAACCAGATCACTCATGCATGGCAGGTGGGAATGTAAAATGGTCCAGACAGTCTGGCAGTTTCTTACAAATTAAACATGCAATTACCATATAACCTAGCAATTGCACTCTTGGGCAGTCATCCTCGAGAAATGAAAACCTATATTCACATAAAAACCTGTACATTAATGTTCATAGCAGCTATGTTAGAAATAATGAACGACTGGAAACAACCCAGACATTCTTCAATAGGCGGATGGTTAAACAAACCATGGTACATCCATACTGTGGAATACTATTCAACAAGAAAAAGGAACAAGATGGGCTGGGCGCAGTGGTCATGCCTGTTATCTCAGCACTCTGGGAGGCCGAGGTGGGTTGATCACTTGAGCCCAGGAGTTTGAGACCAGCCTGGGCAACATGGCAAAACCCCATCTCTACAAAAAATACAAAAATTACCCTGGTGTGGTGGTTTGCACTTGCAATCCCAGCTATTTGGGAGGTTGATTGAGGTGGGAGGATCATTTGAGCCTGGGAGGTGGAGGTTGCAGTGAGCTGTGATCGAGCCACTACACTCCAGCCTGAGTGACAGAGTGAGACCCTGTTTCAAAAAAAGAAAAAAAAAATGGTACAAAATGTTGATACATGCAACAACTTGGATGAATCTCCAGGGAACTATGCTGAGTGAAAAAAGTCAAATCCAGCAGGTCACATATTATATAACTCAAGTTCTATAACAGTCGTGAAATGACAACATTCTAGAGATAGAGAACAGATTAGTGTCAGGGATTAGGAACCTGGAGGGGATAGATGGCAGGCACAAGGGTAGCAGGTGTGGTTGTGAAAGGGCAACAGGAGACATCCCGGGGTTGTGTCAATGGCCACATCCCAGTTGTGATATTGTGCTGTTGTTCTAGAAGGTGTCACCATTGGAGGAAACTGGGTGAAGGGCACATAGGATCTCTCTGTATTATTCTTGCGATTTCATGGGAATTGACACCGATCTCAAAATCAAAGTTTAATTTTTAAAAATGTGCAGCTCACCTAAGATGATTGTGTAACTGGTTTAGACCATGGCTACATAGAAGTAACCAGAGAGTGGTGAGAACAAGGTGGGGCAGGAAGGAATCTTCTGGACACAGAAGAGAACAACAAGCAAGAACATGGTGGTGGGAGCCACACTGTCTGGGTTCGAATCTTGGCTCTGGCCCACACTTGTGCTGTGGCCCTGGCTAAGTTACTGCCTTCCTCCGAGTCTCAGTTTTCTTATCTGTGAAATGTAGGTGAGTTCATATGTGGAATTGCTTAGGACAGCACCTGATACAGAGCTAGCACTCAAGGGTTTGTTATTCTTTCTATCATTTCACCTAGGAAGGATGTGCTCAACTGGAAATGCTAGGTGGACTTCTTAGAGTAACACCGTAAAATCCATCATGTGAATGTTTAGCTCATGAGAATTTCACTCTTCATGCTCTGGTGTAACTAACATATATTTTACATACTCACTTGTATGACTATTCAGATCTGCTGCAGTACTTCATTCTTCACTATCCCAATTTATGTGATGAAAAGAATTTTTTAAAATAAAAAATAACCTATAACTCATAGAATAAAATAGGGAACCATGAGTCCATACTGATATAAATACATGAATGCATTGAAAATTTGATGAGGAACAGGATGTTTACAAGATCTCAAAGTGCCTTTCCACAAACTACTGATTTTTTAAAATAATTTTAACGTATAATGTTATCATTTCAACATGTAATCAATATAAAAGTTGAGATAAGGCTGGGTGCAATGGTTCACATGTGTAATCCCAGCACTTTAGGAGGCCGAGGTGGGTGGATCACCTGAGGTCAGGAGTTCGAGACCAGCCTGGCCAACATGGTGAAACCCTGTCTCTACTAAACCTACAAAAAAAAAAAAAAAAAAAAAAAAATTAGCTGGGTGTGGTGGTGGGCGCCTATAATCCTGGCTACTTGGGAGGCTGAGGCAGGAGAATTGCTTGAACCCAGGAGGCAGAGGTTGCAGTGAGCCAAGATTGTGCCATTGCACTGCAGCCTGGGCAACATGAGCGAGACTCTGTCTCAAAAAAAAAAGATAGTTTCCCTTATATCTTTAGGTCTTCAATGTGAAGCCTCTTGTGTCACATAAAACTATAATCAAATAAATTTGTCATGCTTTTCTCTTGTTAACCAGTCTTTGTTATAGGGATGTCAGTCATGACCCTTATGATGAGTAAGGAAAGGGATCACCCTCTTTCTGCCCCTACACTAATTTACAGGAAAAGAATTATTTTCCTTATCATATATATATAAATTATTTTTGATTAATATATTCAATGTAATATACGAGTAGATGCAGCTAAAGTGTCTGAGAATAGTTTGTTTCATCATCAAAGTGATTCAAAACTATTCAGTAATGTTTTTACCCAACACTTTTACCCAATAAATAGCTAAAAAACAAAAACAAAAACAAAAAAAAACAAAAAACCCCTACATATTACAGTTACTTCCCTTCCATTCTGTTTGCTCAAAGCCAGAGAGAAAAATTTACTTGTATTATTAATTATTTTAAATGGCTCTTCTCTTACAAACTTAAGATGAAGGCAATGAAAGGCTTTCTCTGCCTTTCCAACTTGGAGTTTTTGATGCCAAAATAGCATATATCAGTTTTTTGGTTTTTTTTTTTTTTTAGGACGAAGTTTTTCTCTTGTTGCCCAAGCCGGAGTGCAATGGCGTGATCTCAGCTCACCACAACCTCTGTCTCCTGGGTTCAAGTGATTCTCCTGCCTCAGCCTCCTGGGTACCTGGGATTACAGGCATGTGCCACCAGGCCAGGCTAATTTTGTATTTTCAGTAGAGACGGGGTTTCACCATGTTGGCAGGCTGGTCTCAAACTCCTGACCTCAGGTGATCTGCCCACCTCGGCCTCCCAAAGTGCTGGGATTACAGGTGTGGGCCACCATGTCCACTCATATTTCATAATTTCAAGGTGGTGTGGCTTATCTCTATTCACAAAATATCCCGGCATTGTTCTGTTTTTGTACTGATTAGCTTAATTGCCTGTTCTATGGCATTTTCTTCCTCTACATCTTACTACTTAAAAAGTGCAGATACGGCCGGGCGCGGTGGCTCAAGCCTGTAATCCCAGCACTTTGGGAGGCCGAGACGGGCGGATCACGAGGTCAGGAGATCGAGACCATCCTGGCTAATACGGTGAAACCCCGTCTCTACTAAAAAATACAAAAAACTAGCCGGGCGACGAGGCGGGCGCCTGTAGTCCCAGCTACTCGGGAGGCTGAGACAGGAGAATGGCGTGAACCCGGGAGGCGGAGCTTGCAGTGAGCTGAGAGCCGGCCACTGCACTCCAGCCTGGGCAGCAGAGCAAGACTCCGTCTCAAAAAAAAAAAAAAAAAAAAAAAAAAAAAAAAAAAAAAAGTGCAGATACAGGCTGGGCACAGTGGCTCACACCTGTAATCCGAGCACTTTGGGAGGCCGAGGCAGGTGGATCACTTGAGGTCAGCAGTTTGAGACCAGCCTGACCAACATGGTGAAACCCCGTCTCTACTAAAAATAGAAAATTAGCCGGGGTGGTGGCGCATGCCTGTAATCCCAGCTACTTGGGAGGCTGAGGCAGGAGAATTGCTTGAACCCAGGAGGCGGAGGTTGCAGTGAGCCGAGATTGCACCACTGCACTCCAGCCTGGGCAACAAGAGTGAAATTCTGTTTCAAAAAACAAAACAAAACAAAAAGTGCAAACATTTATTTTTACTTATTTATTTAAAATTTTTTCTTTAGCGATGGGGTGATATAGTTTGAATATATGTCCTTGCCAAAGCTCATGCTGAATTGTAATCCCCAATGTTTGAGGTGGGGCCTGGTGGGAGGTGATTGGGTCATGGGGGCAGATCCTTCATGGCTTGGTGCTGTCCTCATGATAGTGAGTGGGTTCACTTCACGAGATATTTGGTTGTTTAAAGTGTGTGGCACCTCCCCACCCTTTGCTCTCGCTCTGCCATGTAAGATACCTGTTCCCACTTTGGCTTCCGCCATGAGTAAAAGCTCCTTGAGGCCTCCCCAGGCTCCTTCCTGTACAGTCCTGTACAAAACTGTGAGCCAATTAAGCCTGTTTTCTTTATAAATTACCCAGTCTCAGGTATTTCTTTATAGCAATGCAAGAATGGCCTAATTCACGGACAGAGTCTCCCTCTGTTGCCCAGGCTGGTGTAGTGGCTCGGTCTCGGTTCATTGCAACCTCTGCATCCCAGGTTCAAGCAATCCTCCTGCCTCAGCCTCTGGAGTAGCTGAGATTACAGGTGCCAGCCACCATGCCTAGTTAAGTGCAATATTTAAAGGGTTCTGAAATTTTTCTTCCTTTGAAAGCTTTCATTAACTGAGAACTTCAAAGTGCTATTTTCCTGAGAAAGTCAAATAACTTTCAATTATTTCTAGGGTCCCCTAGTAGTTACGTGGGGAAATAAAAAAGAAAATTCAATATCTATCTTACTCCTCATGCCAAAGTAAATTCCATCTGGTTAGAAGCTTTAAATGTAAAATAAAAAAACAAAATAAAACCAATCAACAAACTTGGGAGTATTACGTTAAAACAAGGGAATTTTTTTTTTTTTTTGGAAACAGAGTCTTGCTCTGTTGCCCAGGCTGGAGTGCAGTGGCTTAAACTCAGCTCACTGCAACTTCCGCCTCTCGAGTTCAAGCAATTCTCCTGCCTCAGCCTCCCAAGTAGCTGGGACTACAAGTGCCCACCACTGCACCCAGCTAATTTTTTTTTTTTTTTTTTTTGGTATTTTTAGTAGAGACAGGGTTTCACCATGTTGCCCAGGCTGGTCTCAAACTCCTGAGCTCAGACAATCCACCTGCCTCGGCCTCCCAAAGTGCTAGGATTACAGGTGTGAGCCACTACGCCCAGCCAGGGAAAATATTTTTATAATTGACAAATTGGAAGTCATGAAAAAAAATTGATGAATTAGGCCCCCTAAAATTTTAATTCTTTGCATGTGCTTTGGTACATTTTGCTGATCTTATACCAAGATACTTTTTTAAAGGAAAATGAGATCAGTGAGTACTTATTGCTCTGCAAGCTATTTTTATTCACTTGGCAATAAAATAATGGCATCTTTCCAAGTGAGTTCATTTGTTTTAATGGATGTATTAGTATCTCATTATATAAAAGTCTATATTTAGATATTAACCTCTTCTCTTTTGTTAATATCTTAACTAACTGGGTTATATGAGGAGCAAAGAATGAGCCTACACCAACACCAACACCAACCAGTAACGTCTAAAGGTTCTAATCAAAGGGTTCCCAGCACCTAAACCAATGGTTTCATGACATTCTCTGCTTCAACATGTGGCTAGAGACAAGTGATTCTGAGAAGAAAACTGCCGAATCACAGAACAATTTTACACTACTCCAGGTGGATAGAAAGTTTAATATTTAAAAAAAAACAGGCTGGGTGCGATGGCTCATGCCTGTATCCCAGCACTTTGGGAGACCGAGGATGGAAGATCACTTGAGCCCAGGAGTTTGGGACCAGCCTGGGCAACATAGAGAGATCCTTGTCTTTACAAAGATAATAAAATATATTAGCGAAGTGTAGTGGTGCACGCCTGTAGTCCCAGCTACTGGTGGGGGAGCTGAGATGGTGGTAGGGCTCCAGTTGGTGGGGGGGGGGCGGGTGGGTGTTGAGGTGAGAGGATGGCTTGAGCCCATGAGTTCAAGGCTGCAGTGAGCTATGATAGCGCCACTGCACTCCAGTCTAGGTGACAGAGCGAGGCCTTGTCCCAAAATAATAATAATAATGATAATAATAATGATAATAAAAACAAACAAAAAACAAAAGTTCATTTAGATTTTGAAGATAATAAACTTATGAATATTAAAAATTACACAGTTTTCTTTCCAGAGTGATGATAAAAGCGTACCATTTGAGTCATTAACTCTTTTTTCTTTTTTTTTTTTTTTTAAGAGAGTCTCTGTCGAGCAGGATGGAGTGCAGTGGCACGATCTCAGCTCACTGAAACATCCGCCTCCAGAGTTCAAACAATTCTCTTACCTCAACCTCCGGAGTAGCTGGTATGACAGGTGTGCACCACCACCCACCTCAGCCTCTCAAAGTGCTGGGATTACAGGCATGAGCCACTATGCCTGGCCCATTTTAGTCATTAACTTTTAAAAATAAACTTCACACATCAGTACATCTCAGATGTTTATAACAAAAAGGAGGGTGGACGTGTGTGTAGGGGGGTGAGCTTTCTGATTTGACCACCTCAATATTGTATCTGCCAAGCAGTTTCCAACTTGTATCAAGTCAAATGAGTACTTAGTTGTTTTCTTTGGTTCTTGGAATATTTCCCCTACATTCTCCATGGCTTGGTTCTTTCCAGAAAATTCCGTGGATGGAATTTTCCACATAGCCCAGCAGAGGGCCCTGTATTCTGAGTGACAGTCAGGCATACACAGAAGACACTGCAGACACCAGTCAGCAAATCAGGAACGAGAATTTCTCTCCTCCCACACTCCAGCCAAAGGGCTCTCAGGTTCCAGTTGCAGCCGGTCAGCTAACGACTGACAGTGTCTGCGCTTCCTTTTGGTCTAGGCGGTGGTACAAATAGTTTCTAAGAATACCCAGTGGCTCTGGAAAAGATTTCCATCATGTGAATGAGCCTGCACGTATTTTATATTACAGCTTTTACTCCCCTCAGATTTCTATTCTCATTTTAAAATGTATTTAAAAGATACAGAGACATATAAAGGCTTCAGAAAAAAATACATTAAAAAGGAATATATCACAATGGTAAATTATTAAAGAGATTATGGCTTATTTCGCTCCATTCTTTAATTTCCCAGATTTTACACCATTATTGTGTTTCCTTTGTTTTGAATATTTTCTTTTCAAAAAGAGAAAATATAGTTTGAAAAAGCGGCTGGGTGCGGTGGCTCATGCCTTGAATCCCGGCACTTTGGGAGGCCGAGGTGGGTGGATTATTTGAGGTCAGGAGTTCAAGACCAGCCTGGCCAACATGGTGAAACCCTCTCTCTACAAAAATACAAAACTTAGCTGGGCATGGCGTCAGGCGCCTGTAATCCGAGTTACTCGGGAGGCTGAGGAACGAAAATTGCTTGAACCCGGGAGGCGGTGGTTGCAGTGAGCTGAAATCGTGCCACTGCACTCCAGCCTGGGCGACAGAGCAAGACTGTCTCAAAAAAAAAAAAAAAAAAAAAGCAAGAGACAGGAAGTAAATATATGTCTAAAAAACACTTGGAGCAATTTTTTAAAATCTGTATTAAAAGAATTTTTAGAACATAAGTGGGTGCTTATGTTTAAAATAATATGCAAGAAAGTGATTTATTTAGCCTATATATAACTGATCATTTTAACCCTTGTAGCCAAAAAGTAGAAGCACCCACTTATGTGCAGAGGGTACAGATATCTTTTCCAGAAAGAAATGAAAAAAAAGTGCACCATGAAGTGCCGTTATTTTTATCTTGATTTCAAGGAGGAGGAGAAGACCCCGTCTGATGACTTTGTGTTATTAAAGTATATTTTGAATGAAAGGATCATTTACCCATTTACTCCACAAATATTTAGAGATTTGGGTACTTTTCATATCATGAACTCCCCAACCCTCTGAAGAAAAAGGGACCTCATCTAGATCACAAGTCCTTCTTCTTAGGAAACTGGAACTGTTACTATCACTCCAACCCCAGCTGTCACTTGGCTAAGCTCCACTCATTCTTTAGTCCTCCAACTATTTTTCAGGGAGATCTCATCTCCCTGGACCTTAACTGGCCTCTGCCCTCTGGGCATTGCCTTCCTCAGTACCCGTGGATGGGCCCAGTCATCAAACCCATTGCAGACACGGAAGGCTTCCCTAAACTGTGAGTACAAAGAAGGGCCAGGAAATCCTTGAGTCAAACCTGCTGACATGGAAGGCCTATGTACATATATGTGGACGTACAGAATAAGTATGTTTGTAGGCATTCTTTAGCTCCAAGATAGGGGATTTCTTCTCTTTTCCACCATATTTTATTTTGCATTTTAAAATGCTTATTTTGTGCCAGGCGCAGTGGCTCGTGCTTGTAATCCCAGCACTTTGGGAGGCCAAGGTGGGTGGATCACTTGAGGTTAGGAGTTTGAGACCAGACTGGCCAACATGGTGAAACCCCATCTCTACTAAAAATACAAAAATTAGCCAGGTGTGGTCGCAAGCACCTGTAGTCCCAGCTACTCGGGAGGCTGAGGCACAATCTCTTGAACCCAGATGGCACAGGTTGCAGTGAGCCAAGATCGCACCACTGCACTCCAGCCTGAGCGACAGAGCGAGACTTTGTCTCAAATAAAATAAAATAAAATAAAATAAAATAAAATAAAATAAAATAAAATAAAATAAGGCTGGGCGTGGTGGCTCACACCTGTAATCCCAGCACTCTGGGAGGCTGAGGTGGGTGGATCATGAGGTCAGGAGATCGAGACCACCCTGGCTAATATGGTGAAACCCCATCTCTATTAAAAATACAAAAATTAGCCAGGTGTGGTGGTATGTGCCTATAATCCCAGCTACTTTGGAGGCTGAGACAGGAGAATTGTTTGAACGTGGGAGGCGGAGGTTGCAGAGAGCCAAGATCATGCCATTGCACTCCAGCCTGGGTGACAAAGCGAGACTCTGCCTCTAAATAAATAAATAAATAAATAAATAAATAAATAAATAAATAAATAAAATCCGCTTATTTTAAAATAATTTCAAACAGAAAACTTGTAAGAATAGAACAAAGAACTGTATATCTTCTATCCAGATTCCTCACTTGCTAAAATTTTACCCTGTATGCTTTTGTTTGGAGATAGTCTCCCTGTGTCATCCAGACTGGGGTGCAGGGTATGATCACAGTTCACCGCAGCCTCAACCTCCGGGGCTCAAAAGATCTTCTCACCTCAGCTTCCCAAGTAGCTGGGACCACAGGCAGGCAACCACCACACCCAGCTAATTTTTAATTTTTTTGTAGAGACAGGATCTCGCTCTGTTGCCCAGGCTGGTCTTGAACTCCTGGGCTCAAGCAATCCTTCCACCTTGGCCTCCCAAATTGCTGGGATTACAGGTGTGAGCCATTGCACTCAGCTGCTAGTTTTCTTAATTAAAAGTGATGTAGGTAACCTGTAAATAAAGGATTAAAAATTTAAGATGTTCTAAAATAAAAAGAAGAAATTAGCTATTAAGCCATGAAAAGACTCAGATGATATTTAAATGAATATTGTTAAGTGAAAGAAGCCAGTTTAAAAAGTTAAATACTGTGATTCCAAGTATATGACATTTTTGGAAAAGGTGAAACTAATGAGGGAATAAAAGATCAGTGGAAGGCTGGGCATGATGGCTCATGCCTGTAATCCCAGCATTTTGGGAGGCTGAGGCGGGAGGATCACTTGAGGCCAAGACTTCAAGACCAGCCTGGGCAACATAGTGAGACTCCATCTCTATAATAAATAAATAAATAAATAAATAAATAAATAGATAGATAAATAATTGGTGGTTGCTTGGGGTTCCAGGGAAGGGATGGAAATTTTTAGTTTTATTAATAACTTGTAAATATTAATATATGTGGTGTGTGGCTTCTATTTGGATTCTTACTTCAGGACCTGCTAGGGGTGGGCTTGGAATATTGCATAGATGGGCCGGGTGCTGTGGTTCACGCCTGTAATTCCAGCACTTTGGGAGGCTGAGGTGGGTGGATCACGAGGTCAGGAGTTCAAGACCAGCCTGGCCAACATAGTGAAACCCCATCTCTACAAATACAAAATAATACAAATACAAAAATACAAAAAAAAATTAGCTGGGCATGGTGGCGGGTGCCTATAGTCCCAGCTACTTGGGAGGCTGAGGCAGGATAATTGCTTGAACCCGGGAGGTGGAGGTTGCAGTGAGCCAAGATCATGCTACTGCACTCCAGCCTGGGCGATAGAGCGAGACTGTCAAAAAAAAAAAAAAAAAAAAAAAAAGAACATTGCATAGATGTTCTTCTTAAAGAAAAGCAAGTTTGAAAGAACTTGTTCCACCAGATGTCAAAGCATATATAACTTAGCACAGTGTGGTACTGCTGCAGGGCTAGACAAGCAGATAAATGAAGCTGGATGGAAGGCACAGCAGCATGCCCCGCATGGACCCTTGGTCTGTGATCAAGGTGTTATTACAGAGCAATGGGGAAGGGCAGACCTTTCAAAACAATGGTTCTCAGCTGGGTGAGGTGGCTCATGCCTGGAATCCCAGTGCTTTGGGAGGCTGGGGCAGGAGGATTGTTTGAGGCCAGGAGCTCAAGACCAGCCTTGGCAACATGGCAAAACCCTGTCTCTACAAACAATAAGAAAATTACCTGGGTGTGGTGGCATGTACCTGTAGTCTCAGCTACTCAGGATCCTGAGGTGGGAGGGTCACTTGAGCCCAGTTGTTCAAGGTTATAGTGAGCTATGATTGCACTACTGCACTCCAGCCTGGGTGACAGAGTGAGATCTTGTCTAAAAAGAAAAAAAAAAAAAAAAAAAAAAAAAGGCCGAGCGCGGTGGCTCACGCCTGTAATACCAGCACTTTGGGAGGCCGAGGCGGGCAGATCATGAGGTCAGGAGATCGAGGCCATCCTGGCTAACACTGTGAAACCCCGTCTTTACTAAAAAATACAAAACAAAATTAGCCGGGCATGGTGGTGGGCGCCTGTAGTCCCAGCTACTCGGGAGGCTGAGGCAGGAGAATGCCATGAACCCGGGAGGCGGAGCTTGCAGTGAGCCGAGATCGCGCCACTGCACTCCAGCCTGGGCGACAGAGCGAGACTCCGTCTCAAAAAAAAGAAAAAAGAAAAAAAGATTCTGAGCCCAATTGCATATCTATAGGGAAAAAAAAAACCACTAAAATTTGTTCCCTATTGCACACTATCCACCAAACATCACCTCACAGGATATTATAGATCTGAACATGAAAGGCAGAACTAGGCCCAGCATGGTGGCTCATGCCTGTAATCCCAGCACTTAGGGAGGCTGAGATGGGGGAATCACTTGAGCTCAGGAGTTCAAGACTAGCCTGGGCAACATAGTGAGACCTCATCTCTACTGAAAATTTAAAAATTAGCTGGGCCTAGTGGCACACACCTGTAGTCCCAGCTACTCAGGAGGCTGAGGCACCAGAATCGCTTGAACCTGTAAGGCAGAGGTTGCAGTGAACCATGACCGCACCACTGCACTCCAGCCTGGGTGACAGAGTGAGACAGTATCTCAGAAAACAAAAAAGAGAGAGAGAGAGAGAGAGAGAGAGAAAGAGAGAGAGAGAGAGAGAGAGAGAGAGAGAGAGAGAGAAAGAAAGGAGAGAAAGAAAGAAGGAAAGAAAGAAAGAAAAAGAGAGAGAAAAAGAAAGAAAGAAAGGCAGAACTAACTATAAAGCCTTTAGTAAATAATGGAGTTTTGTAAATGAATATAAAAAGAAGAAACGCAATGGAAAAGAATAACTATCGGCAACTCACAATGAAGGAAGTTCAGATGACACCTAAACACGTGAAAAAGGGCTCTGTCTCATTAGAAACAAGGAAATTGCACATTAAAACCACAATAAGATTGTCAAACACGACTGGGAGCGGGTGGCTCATGCCTGTAATCCTAGCACTTTGGGAGGCCGAGGCAGGTGGATCAAGAGGTCAGGAGATTGAGACCATCCCGGCCAACATAGTAAAACCCCATCTCTACTAAAAATACAAAAATTAGCTGGGCGTGGTGGCACGTGCCTGTAATCCCAGCTACTCGGGAGGCTGAGGCAGGTGAACCAGGGAGTCAGAGGTTGCAGTGAGCCAAGATCGCACCACTGCACTCCAGCTTGGCAACAGAGCCAGACTCCGTCTCAAAAAAAAAAAAAAAAAAGATTGCCAAACATGTAAAAGTCTGATGGAACTGTCAATAGGTGTATTGTCATTGGAAACAGCTTGGTGATATCTATTAACTTTAAAGATACACACTCTCTGTCAGCCAGAGATGCAAACACATGTCCAACCAAGCCTAAGGAGGCATCTCTTTATTATGTGGGTCACGCCCGTGCAGGATTTCTCTAAATATTTTAGTTGGTGCACCTGTGGGAGCCCATTTCTAACATCCACAAGCTAATAACAAGCACTAATACTGCAAATGAAAAGACATTTAAAATGCTCATTTTACAAATTATCAAAGCCTCCAGTGTTGCATGGTAGATCAACAACCATTAGTAGCCTTCCACAGTGAGACCTTTCTTTTTTTTTTGGAGACTGAGTCTCACTCTGTCACATAGGCTGGAGTGCAGTGGCATGATCTCGAGTCACTGCAACCTCCGCCTCCGAGGTTCGAGTAATTCTGCTGCCTCAGCCTCCCGAGTAGCCGGGATTACAAGCATGAGCCACCACGCCTGGCTACTTTTTGTATTTTTAGTAGAGACGGAGTTTCACCATATTGGCCAGGCTGGTCTCGAACTCCTGGCCTCAAGTGATCCACTCGCCTGGGCCTCCCAAAGTGCTGGGATTACAGGCATGAGCCACTGCGCCCAGCCTACAGTGAGACCTTTCTGATCAAATGTTAGTTCACTGTCCATGGTTAGGAACTCCCAATTAGAATGACTTGTTGTCCTCAGGTGTCAATTAAGACCAACCTACCTGAGGTAGACACTCTGATGTGCCTCCTGGATCCCACTTCAAGCAGGGGCTTGTTTTCCCAGCACTGGCAGTGCTGTGAGCAGATAGCTCTCAGTTGCCAGTCCCTTCAGGAGTGGCCTTAGCTGCAGAAAGCCTCCTTGTGCAAGGGCATACCCTTCCCAGGGCAGCCCACATCCATAATTGATCAATGAGGGGATAAGAAGGCCTGGTCACCTTCAGCCAGCTCAAGAAATCTCTGATGGACCTAGCTCCAGAGCTTTCCTGAAGGATCATCCAAGGCTGTGCTAGGGACTGTATCATAGCTGTATGGTCCCTCTGTCCAATCCTACCTCTTCCGCTTTCCTTCACATGCATTGATAGCAAGAATGCTCGCTAGTGAACAGTATGTGCGCTCAACTCCATTGCAGAGCCGGCTGGTTAGAGAAACCAACCTCCCAGCACTTTGGAAGGCCAAGGCGGGTGGATCACTTGCGGTCAGGAGTTCAAGGCCAGCCTGGCCAACAGGGTGAAACCCCATCTCTAGTAAAAATACAAAATTAGCCATGTGTGGTGTTGAGGGCCTGTAATCTCAGCTACTTGGGAGGCTGAGGCAGGAGAATCGCTTGAACCCAGGAGGCAGAGGTTGCAGTGAGCTGAGATCATGCCACTGCACTCTAGCCTGGGTGACAGAGCAAGACTCCGTCTCGAAAAAAAAAAAAAGAGAAACCAACCTGCAATATCTCCTTTTTATCTTGCTGCCTATGCTGTACGGTTTTAAAGGAAATGATAAACATTGTGACTACCTGATTAGATGGATGAGTCTTTGGTTTTAAGGTACGTGGTTTCAGAGCTGGGCGTGGTGGCTCACGCCTGAAATCCCAGCTCTTGGGGATGCTGAGGCGGGAGGATCACTTGAGCCCAGGAATTTGAGACCAGCCTGAGCAACATAGTGAGACCCTGTCTGTACAGAAAATTAAAAAAATTTATTTTGCCTGGTTGTGCATGCCTGTAGTCCCAGCTACTCCAGAGGCTGAGTTGGGAGGATCCCTTGAGCCTAGCAGTTTGAGGCTGCAGTGAGCCGTGATCATGCCACTACACTCCAGCCTGGGTGACAGAGCAAGACCCTGTCTCAAAAAGAAGTACATGGTTTCAACAAACTTATGTATATAATATAAAGTTAGTATTATATCTCTAGATTGCACCTCAAGTTGCAAAGCTTCAGCCTACTGTGAAATGTGTACATTTTGAATGAAGATACAAATGGAGAAAATTATTTAACTCAGCTTGGTTTTCTATTAGTTTGTACAAATACAAAGTCACTCAGACTGTTGGATAAAACATGCAAACCTGCCCAATAGTTGTAAAAATAAAATATTGCTCTAGAAATTGAGAATTGTATCTGAATTAGAACCTCATAATAAGAGCCAGGCACGGGCCGGGCGTGGTGGCTCACGCCTGTAATCCCAGCACTTTGGGAGGCCAAGGCAGGTGGATCACCTGAGGTCAGGAGTTCGAGACCAGCCTGGCCAATATGGTGAAACTCCGTCTCTACTAAAAATACAAAAAAAAAATTAGCTGTGTGTGGTGGTGCCTGCCTGTAGTCCCAGCTACTTGGGAGGCTAAGGCACAAGAATCGCTTGAGCCTGGGAGGTGGAGGTTGCAGTGAGCCAAGACTGCACCACTGCACTCCAGCCTGGGTGACAGTGAGACTCCGTCTCTAAAAAAAGAAAAAAAAAAAAAAGAGCCAGGCACAGTGGCACGCTCCTGTAATCTCAGCTACGTGGGAGGCTGAAACAGGAGTATCCCTTGAGTTCAGGGATTAGGGACCAGCCTGGGCAACATAATGAAACCCTTTTCTCAATTTAAAAAAAGAAAAAAAGAAAAAAATCTAACCTCATATTGAGGATAAAAATGGTTTTCATCATCTTAGCCTTTCTTATTTCTTATAGTTTGTACAATTTTAAATTAATCTGAACAGAAACATTCGATATCAGAGTAAAATATTTGCATCTTTTGAAACAGAATATTTTAGTGCAATATAAATGACTAAATCTCATGGCCAGCCATGGTGGCTCAAGCCTGTAATCCCGGCACTTTGGGAGGCCGAGGCGGGTGGATCACGAGGTCAGGAGATCAAGACCATCCTGGCTAACATGGTGAAATCACCCCGTCTCTACTAAAAATACAAAAAACCAGCTGGGCGTGGTGGCGGGCGCCTGTAGTCCCAGCTACTCGGAGGCTGAGGCGGGAGAATGGCGTGAACCCGGGAGGTGGAGCTTGCAGTGAGCCGAGATCGCACCACTGCACTCCAGCCTGGGCGACAGAGCGAGACTCCGTCTCAATAAAAAAATAAAAATAAAAATAAAAATACAAAAATTAACCGGGGCGTGCCTGTAGTCCCAGCTACTTAGGAGGCTGAGGCAGGAGAATTGCTGGAACCTGGGAGGCGGAGGTTGCAGTGAGCTGAGGTTGGGCCACTTCACTCTAGCCTGGGCGACAGAGCAAGATTCTGCCTCAAACAAACAAACAAACAAAAAAACAAAAAAAAAAAAAAAAGAAGAAGAAAATAAAACAAAACAAAAAAGAGTAAATCTCCATTGAGGTTTTTTTTTTTTTTTTTTGAGATGGCGTTTCACTCTTGTTGCCCAGGCCGGAGTGCCAGTGGCGCAGTCTCAGCTCACTGCATCCTCTGCCCTCCTGGGTTCAAGTGATTCTCCTGCCTCAGCCTCCTCAGTAACTGGGATTACAGATGCCTGCCACCATGCCCGGCTAATATATATATTATATATATATGTGTAATATATACATACACACACACACACACACATATAAATATATATATTTTTAAGTATAGATGGGGTCTCACTATGTTGGCTAGGCTGGTCTTGAACTCCCGACCTCAGATGATCCGCCCGCCTCGGCCTCCCAAAGTGCTGGGATTACACCACCACACCTGGCCAAAATATTTTAATAGTGCTACCAGAGGGGTGCACTTTAGGAAACACTTGGTACTGTCAAGCCTTCTAGGTTTAGCAATTACTAGTTTTCAGAGCTTTAAAAACGTTATGATAGAAAATAACTTGCATCAGGAAAATGAGAAAGTGAAAGAGAAACATAGGGAGATAGTCACAATAAAGTATTAGGTGATGATGGGTTATGACAAGAAGAATCTTAAATGTCCAAGGGCCTAATATTGCCAATATTGCTCTTCAGAATTAGGAAGTGTCATTTCTAGGCCGGGCACGGTGGCTCACACCTGTAATCCCAGCACTTTGGGAGGCTGAGGTGGGTAGATCACTTGAGATCAGGAGTTCGAGACCAGCCTGGCCAACATGATGAAATCTCCTCTCTACTAAAAATACAAAAATTAGCTGGGAGTGGTGGCAGGCACCTGTAGTCCCAGCCAGTTGGGAGGCAGAGGCAGGAGAATTACTTGAACCCAGGAGGTAGAGGTTGCAGTGAGCTGAGATCGAGCCACTGTACTCCAGCCTGGGCAACAGAGCCAGACTTCGTCTCAAAAAAAAAAAAAAAAAGAAAGATGTCATTTCTCATGGGAGCTCCACTTTTTAAACAGGAAAGTTTAAGTGAAACTCACCCTTCTATGGCATTCTTAATAGCTTCAGTACCACGTTTTTATTATCAATCAAAATCATTCTAATATTATAATACAAATGACATTGTTTCAGGAATAAGATTGGGAATAAAAGAGTAAACACAGATTTAAAGGAGCGAGTGTAGGCCTGCTGTGAAAGACAGATCTAGGACCCCTCATTCTGTCCCTACCAAGTTCAGCCTCCTCATCCTTGGGACCAGGGAGGGAGAAAAGAGGATCTTATTTTCCATATTTGCTGAACCTCAACTTTGTCAGCTTTTGCCTGAACTGATCCTAACTTCAAACACCCCACTTTACATTTACATTGTAAGACATCTCTTTTTCCTTCTGTATTGAAAAAGAGTGCTCATGAGATAGAATAATATTTAGACTTAGGCCAGGGGTGGTGGCTCATGCCTGTAATCCCAGCACTTTGGGAGACTGAGGTGGATGGATCACCTGAGGTCAGGAGTTCAAGACCAGTCTGGCCAACATGGTGAAACCCCCGTCTCTACAAAAATACAAAAATTAGCCAGGCGTGGTGGTGGGCGCCTGTAATCTCAGCTACTTGGGAGGCTGAGGCAGGAGAATCACTTGAACCTGGGAGGTGAAGGTTGCAGTGAGCCGAGATCACGCCACTGTACTCCAGCCTGGGTGATAAGAGCGAAATTCCGTCTAAAAAAAAAAAAAATTAGACTTGAAAATTGGGCATTGCCTATAAAATGTTAAAGGTTGTCAGGTGAGTGCATTTGCGGATATCAATAACTTGTTTTTTAGTGATTTCCCAAGAGAACGTAAAAGACATTTGAATATTTTCCTTCCATGCCCCTGGCTAACATCATCTTTGATCATGGAGTTATTGAGAACTTGAATCTGAGACAAAAATGTTGTGCAATCTAGAGGAAAGAAACGTTCCCAGATCAGGTTTTTTTTTTTTTTTCTTTTTTTTTTTTTTTTTTTTGACAGGGTCTTGCTCTTTCACCAGGCTGGGGTGCAGTGGCCTGATCATAGCTCACTGCGGCCTCAACCTCCCATGCTGAAGCAATCCTCAGGCCTCAGCCTCCCAAGTAGCTAGGACTACAGGTGTGTGCCATCATGCCCAGCTAATTTTTTCATTCCTTGTAGAGATGGGGTTTCACTTTGTTGCCCAGGCTGGTCTTGAACTCCTGGGCTCAAGCAGTCCTCCTGCCTTGGCCTCCCACAGTGCTGGGTTTACAGGTGTGAGCCACCTTAAAGAAGATCCCATCGTTGAACAAGAAATATGGTGTATTACTTGCTTGGGCTGCCATGACAAAATACACAGAGACTGGGAGAGCTTAAACAACAGACATTTATTTTCTCATAGTTCTGGAGGCAGGTACAGGCAAGGTGGATTTATTCTGAGGCCACTTGTCTGGGTTTGTAGGTGGCCGCCATCTTGCTGTGTGCTCTGGTGACCTTTTCTTTGGGCATGAGAGGGGACGAGGTCTTGGTGTCCCTTTTTATGAGGACACCAGTCCCTCAGATCAGCATCCCACTCTTATGACCTCATTAAACCTTAATTGCTTCTTTAGAGGCCCTATCTCCAAATATAGCCACACCAGGGGTTAGAGTTTCCCACATATGAGTTTTTGGAGGACACAAACATTGAGTCCATAACATGGTTAAGGTGCCTTCATTCGCTACCATAAATAACAAGACAAATGTACTAGACGCACCTGTTCCCCATAAATATATTGGTAACATTTCATTAAGTATTAAAGCCGACGATGAAATTCTATAGCATAGTACTTTTTTTTTTTTTCCAGAGGGCTCAGAGAATATTCTTTCTATGCCTAAAGGTATTTATGTTTCATATAAAAGAGGTAACTGGTGCCAGGTGCGGTGGCTCATGCCTGTAATCCCAGCACTTTGGGAGGCCGAGGTGGGTGGATCACGAGGTCAGGAGTTTGAGACCAGCCTGACCAACATAGTGAAACCCCGTCTCCCCTAAAAATACCAAAATTAGCCAGGTGTGGTGGTGCTCACCTGTAATCCCAACTAATCAGGAGGCTGAGGCAGGAGAATCGCTTGAACCCGGGAGGCAGAGGTTGCAGTGAGGCAAGATCGTGCCACTGCACTCCAATCTGGGGAATAGCGCGAGACTCCATCTCAAAAATAAATAAATAACGAAATAAAAAGCGGTGACTGACAGAAATATTGTGCTGCTGTACATTGTGTATCTAGACTGTTTCTTTTTATCAGGCAGCCCCCTGAACCAGAATAGGTTCAGAGAGGCCTCCTGTAGACTATTTCTATACCAAGCATTTAACTGCTAGCCTAGAATTAATTAAACCCAGGGTTGACAGACAGTCCTTCTCAAGAGAAAAGATGCTCCATGTAGAGAAACTTCTCCTGCCAGTGTGAAAGAAGCCAAAAGTTTTGGGGTAAACAGCAGCTTTTAAAGAGACTTTGGGGCCAGGCACAGTGGCTCATGCTTGTAATCCCAGCACTTTGGGAGGGTGAGGAGGGCGGATTATTTGAGGTCAGGAGTTTGAGACCAGCCTGGCCAACATGGTGAAACCCCATCTTTACTAAAAATACAAAATTTATCCGGGCCTGGTGGCACGCACCTGTAGTCCCAGCTGCGCAGGAGATAGAGGTCGCAGTGAGCCAAGATCGTGCCACTGCACTCCAGCCTGGCCGACAGGGCAAGACTCCGTGTCAAAAAAAAAAAAAAAGAGGCTTTGGGGCCAGATGCAATGGCTCACGCCTATAATCCCAACACTTTTTGGGAGGCTGAGGTAGGAGGATCGCTTGAGCCCAGGAGTTTGAGATCAGCCTGGGCAACATAGGGAGACCCTGTCTCTACCCAAAAAAAAAAAGTAATCGTGGTGGGGGGTGGCACGTGCCTTGTAATCCCAGCTACTCAGGAGGCTGAGGTGGGAGGGTCACTTGAGCCCAGAAGTTTGAGGCTGCAGCGAGCCATGATCGTGCCACTGCCCTCCAGTCTGGGGGACCAGAGTGAGACCCTGTCTCAAAAAAGAAAGAAAGAAAGAAACTTTGGCCAGAATTATATCATTACTTTGAGAAAAGCACCCAAGGTATTGGTTTTGCGGATTGTGCAGAGTCATTAAGGAAAGGAACAGGCACTTCTGCTTCTAGCCAAAATCAAGTAACAGGGACCAAATGTAACTTCCCATCTGAAACAGCCAAAAAATCCCAGACTAATAAGTGAAACAAAGGTTTTAAAGACACTGGATATCAGGCAATGAAGGACTGTGGCCCCTGAGAAATGGGAAATAAACAAGGTGAGCCCTATGACTGTCCCAGCTCACTGCTGTGATAAGGGATAGAGTTTCCAGGCCATAGCACAGGGAGGAGGAATTGAGGTAAAACCTGGTAGACTCCTTGAATCGAAGAAATTTTTTTGTCATAATATTGTACTATAGTTTTGCAATATGTTATTATGGGGGGAATTTGGCAAAAGGATACACTAATTTCTCTGTGTTCTTTTTTTTTTTTTTTTCTCGATGGGAAGGTGGGGGTGGGGACAGGATCTTGCTCTGTTGCCCAGGCTGGAGTACAGTGGTATGATCACACCCACTGCAGCCTTGACCTCCTGGGCTCAATCGATCTTCCCACTTCAGCCTCCTGAGTAGCTGGGACTATAGGTGTGTGCCATTGGGAAAAATACACTGTATTAACATCAGTGGAAAGAAAGCTGGGGTAGCTATATAAAGATCACACAATTTAGATTCCAGAGCAAAAAAATATGGAAAAGAAGGCTATTCCATAATGATAAAGCAGTCAATTAATCAAGAGAACATAACAATGCTAAACACTTATGTACCTGGCCAGGCATGGTGGCTCACACCTGTAATCCCAGCACTTTGGGAGGCCAAGATAGGCGGATCACCTGAGGTCAGGAGTTCGAGACCAGCCTGGCCAACATGGTGAAACCCCGTCTGTACTAAAAATACAAAAATTAGCCAGGTGTGGTGGCACATACCTGTAGTCCCAGCTACTTGGGAGGCTGAGGCAGGAGAATCGCTTGAATCCAGGAGGCAGAGGTTGCAGTGAGCCAATATCATGCCACTGCACTCCAGTCTGGGTGACAGAGTGAGACTCAGTCTCAAAAAAATAAAAATAAAAAATAAAAAATAAGACACTTATGTACCTAAAACAGAGCTTCAAATTACATGAAGCAAAGCCAACAGAATTGCAGGGAGAAACAGGTTTCAATTCCCCTCTTTCAAAAGCTGATAGAGCAAGTAAGCTAAAAAAAAGTCAACAAGGATTTAGTTGATGTGAACAACATTGTATTAGTTTGCTAAGGCTACCATAACTAAATACCACAGACTGAATGGCTTAAACAACAGAAATTTATTTTCTTCTAATTCTAAAGCTGGAAGTTCAAGATCAAGGTGTCAGCAGTTTTTGTTCCTCCTGAGCCCTTGCTCCTTGGCTTACAGATGGCCACCTTCTTGCTGTGTCCTCACATGGCCTTTTTTTCTGTGCACTTGTGCCCCTGCTGTGTCTTTCTCTTCTTTTTTTTGGGAGGGGGGCGGGGGTTCAAGTTCTCACTCTGTCACCCAGGCTGAAGTGCAGTAGTGCGATCATAGCTCATTGTAACCTCAAAGTCTTGGGCTCAAGTGATCCTCCCACCTCAGCCTCCTGGGAAGCAGGGACCAGAGGTGCACACCCCAATGTCCAGCTAATTAAAAAAATTTTTTTTTTGTAGAGATAGGACCTCACTATGTTGCCCAGGTTGGTCTTCAATTCCTGGCCTCAAGGGGTTCTCCCACCTCGCTGCCTAAGGTGCTGGGATTACAGGCATGAGTCACTCCACCCCACCTCTTCCTCTTCTTTTTTTTTTTTTTTGAGTTTTGCTCTTGTCGACCAGGCTGGAGTGCAATAGCGCAATCTTGGCTCACTGCAACCTCCGCCTCCCAGTTTCAAGTGATTCTCCTGTCTTGGCCTCCCATAGTGCTGGGATTACAGGTGTGAGCCACCACACCCAGCCTTCCTCTTCTTATAAGAACACCAATCCTATTGGATTAGGACCCCACCATTATGAACTCATTTAACCTTAATTTCCTCTTTTAAAGGCCCTATCTCAAAATACAGTCACACTGGGGTTAAGGCTTCAACATATAATTTTTGGGGAAACACAATTTAGTCCATAACAAACACTGCTGACCAGCACTGGCTGACCTGGGTACCTGCAGGCCACCAGGATTGCTAAAACATCTGTCAATGCTGTGACTGAACCTTCTGAAATGAAACTAGCCTTCATTTTGGATTCTTGGAGTGTTTATTCTTGTGTAATCTTATCAGTGTCCTTGAACTTGGGTCATTCAACAAGTACTGCCAAGGGACATAGATATTTGCTTTGATACTTTAATAGTTTCAATGGTGATGACAGTGATAACAGGAACAGCTAATAAGTACTACACAGTCACTACGCATCAGGCATTCTGTAAAGTTTGATGCAGATTAGTTCACAGAATCTTACAAGAACCCTATGGTGAAAATACTTTTAGAAAATACTAAAGATGTTAAAGCATATGATCAGTTGACTTAAAGTTAAAAAAATACTAAAGATGAGACACCAAGAGGAGAAACAGCTTGTCCAAGGTTGCACAGTTATTAATACATAGCAGGACCTGGGGATATTCATACACTCTAACTAGGTAAGTGGTCAAGTATTAAGGCATTCTGGGTAACTTCAGAATTGATTTTCTCATACCACATGATGGTAGGCAACATTTACATGGGTGACAAAAACTATTGCAAGTTATTTTATACCATATACAGAGAGGACTACATATGTATATTATATCAATAATGACACAGCAAAGACAACATGTGGTTCACTTGTCCAGAAAAAATGAAAATTATTTGGAGTACAGTCGAAATTTCATTTACAATCATTTTATAAATTGAATCAAAACTTATTAAATATGGATGATGTAAACCAACAGATATTACACTTTTTTTTTTCACCTACGATGGGTGGTGAAACCCATGGTGGGTCAGTGTATATGTGCTTGGAATAAATGTGTAAACCTTGAGAAAATTTTTACAAAGTGCATTTCTGATCGAAACCAAAAGTAGACATTTCAGAATTACTTGCTTGGTGGAAATTGCTTTTTGTTTATTTGTTTAATTGATTACACTTTAAAAATAATTGCTGACCATACTGAATTGCAATCCCTACCAAGGGAGCTACCGGGGAGGAAGAGAGGTGTCTGTCACTGTCCATGGCATCTTAAAGGTGGCCTCCACTGCTCAGTGTTTGTTTATGGGTTCATACTGATCTCTTTGCTTAACTATTTTCCTGTTTGAGAAATAATCATACTTAGCACAGAATGTCCTCATCAGAGTAAATCTTTAATAATAAAATTATACGACTGTTATTTGGTTTAATCATGTTTTTCCACTCATCCTGATCCTTGGGTTTGGAGATGGAAAATATATCAGCTGGCACTTTTTTTTTTTTTTTTTTTTTTTTTTTAACGGAGTCTCGCTCTGTCGCCCAGGCTGGAGTGCAATGGCGCTATCTTGGCTCACTGCAAACTCCGCCTCCCGAGTTCACGCCATTCTCCTGCCTCAGCCTCCCGAGTAGCTGGGACTACAGGCGTCCGCCACCACACCCGGCTAATTTTTTTTGTATTTTTAATAGAGATGGGGTTTCACCTGTGTTAGCCAGGATAGTCTGGATCTCCTGACCTCGTGATCCACCCGCCTTGGCCTCCCAAAGTCAGCCTGCACTTTTGTTTAATTTTATGAAAATATGGAGGTACCCTATATAACATATAATGAACTTAAAAAAAGTAATTAAACAAGCCAGGCGTGGTGGCTCACGCCTGTAATCCTAGCACTTTGTGAGGCCGAGGCGGGCGTATTGCTTGAGCTCAGGAGTTCAAGACCAGCCTGGGCAACACGGTGAAACCCCGTCTCTACTAAAATACAAAATATTAACCGGACGTGGCGGCGGACGCCTGTAGTCCCAGCTACTAAGGAGGCTGGCGCAGGAGAATCGCTTGAACCCGGGAGGTGGAAGTTGCAGTGAGTAGAGATCTCGCCACCGCACTCCAGCCTGGGCAACGGAGTGAGACTCCGTCTCCAAAAAAAGAACTTTGTCGGTTAAATGGTGTGTTTTTCATAGGGATAGCACATTGAAATTACTACTCAATGAATTTTGCTAAGAAAGACTTTTTAATAAGAACAGTTAAAAAGTCATGGTTAAATTCACTTAGTTGTAAATTTCCTACACCTCTCCCCTCCAGGGTTGTATATTAAAAATCCCTTCCAGGAATGTACAGAAGTGGAAACTTCCACATTCTACTTTTATTAAGGATTTCGATAGAACAATTACTGTTGCCTCATCACTAATTTAAAAGCAACATTAAGTTCCTGGTTTGTAGCCGGTCTCAGGCCCACACACCTCCCATTGGCCACCCCCTGTTCACAGCTATTGGTCTGTCAGTGGCTCCGTGGTGAAGTAGAGCCTATCAATGCCTGGGGTATCCCAAGGCCCGCCTTCCACTGTACTGCCATTGGCAGATCTCGCTGCCTGTTGGGGGGCCTGGAGCAGAGAGAGGCTCCCTGGGTTGGCAGAGAGGAGCTGGTGGTTGAGGGCCCTGAGTCAAACCTGTGTTTCCGGCCTCAGAGAAATGTGCATGCACGGTCATCTCCCCGGAAATGAACAGCTGAGAGGGCGGCGGTGGGATGGAGTCCCAGAGATGGCGCTCTCCAGGCCGCAGCAGGGGCCGGCGAGGTCGGCGGCTTTGGGAAATGAGAGTGGCACGTTTTAGAGGAGGTCTCCAGGCAGGCAGGACTGCTGGGTGGATCTGGGATTCCTTAAGGAGGTGCCCGTGGCCACACCCTTGTTAAACACTTTTTATCTAACGAAGCACTCTCTCCTTTTCCCCTACGGTGAGGGCAGCCTGAATCTTAATGTCTTTAGCTATAAAAGTAGCACTACAACGGCAGTCGGCGAACACTTGAGATTTAAAAAATTTTTCAGGCATGTTTCTGAGACTTTAAAGTGAACAACAATAAAAACCAACAAGTACTTTGATAGCTTTACATTTTTTTCCAGATGTATAATTACAAGGGGGATGTCAGAGAACTATAATCAGCTAGTTTGGGTTTTAATTTTTGTTTTAATACATGGTACTTCTACTGGTTTAAATATGGTGGTGATGATAATGATAAAAAATCAAGAAGGCCAGGCGCTGTGACATGCATCTGTGGTCCCAGCTTTCTGGGAGGATCGCTTGAGCCCAGGAGGTCGAGGCTGCAGTGAGCTGTGATTGCACCACTGCACTCCAGCCTGGGTGACAGAGCGAGACCCTGTCGCAAAACAAAACCAAACCTAAATCACTTTAAAGGCCTTCATGCTTTAAAGCGTCAGGTACCTGTAAGGTACTTGGCTGAAGTGCCAGTTGAGATGGGTGTGAAGTGAGTCTATGAGTTCTTGGGGGAGAAAGCATTGCCTTTGAGTGGGCTGTGTCCCCTACCCTTCCCCTCTTTCCCCCTATCCTGCAAAAGCAATGAGCTTTTGCTGGCATTTTTCTCATCTTTTTGTAAACGTTGAACGATGGAGCCAGAAGTCTGTCTTCAAATACTGCCTAGGAATTAAAGTTTTTAAACAATTTAAGTGAATTGAAATATAAAATGCACTCCTCTATTCCCCTCCCCAAAACTCCTCACTGAGCTCCAAACGGGAGTTGTTCCTGACCCCACTGGCACTGAGGTGGTTGCCATGGCTCCTGCAGTGGGAGATGGAGATTCAGGGCCTAGGGATTTAATTTCAGAAAAAAAGAATTTTTTCAAAATAATTTCCCCAACTAATAAGAATTTGTACAAACACAAATGTTTAGAATTATGTTTGAGGCTTCTTTTTTTTTCTTTTGCCACACAGTTCTTATTCTGGTATATTACACATAAAGCAAAATATATCCATTTTCAGTATAGAGTTCAATGAGGCCAGGCAAGGTGGCTCATGCCTGTAATCCCAGCACTTTGGGAGGCTGAGGTGGGAGGATCACTTGAGCCCAGGAGTTCAAGACCAGCCTGGGCAACATAGTGAGACTCCATCTCTACAGAAAATTTTAAAAATTAGCTGAATGTGGTGGTGCGTGCCTGTAATCCCAGCTACTTGGGAGGCCGAGGTGGGAGAATTACTTAAGCCCAGGAAGTCAAGGCTGCAGTGAGCCATGATTGTGCCACTGCACTC
Organism: Rhinopithecus roxellana; assembly: GCF_007565055.1. Taxonomy (NCBI): domain Eukaryota; kingdom Metazoa; phylum Chordata; class Mammalia; order Primates; family Cercopithecidae; genus Rhinopithecus; species Rhinopithecus roxellana. The sequence continues at coordinate 34,847,693 of NC_044555.1, read as the reverse complement.
CAGTCTGGGTGACAGAGCCAGACTCTGTCTCAAAAATAAAAAAGATAATAATAAAAATAGAGTTCAATGAGTTCTGACAAATGCATACAGAGCATTCCAGTCACCTGCAAAAGTTCTTTAATGTACTTCCCAGTCATTCTCCCTCAAAACAACATCTAATGTGATTATTTCCTTCACTATAGATTAGTTTTGCCTGGTTTAGATTTCATACAGGTGGAATACAGTATTTCTCCTTTGTGTCTGGCTTTTTTCATTTGGCCCCATGTCTACAAGATTCATCTATGCTCTTCCTATATGTCAGTAATTTGTTCCCTTTCATTGCTGGGTAGTATTCCATAACTCCGTTGTTGTATTTCTTTGTCAGTTCTGTTTCTGGACACCTGGGCTGTTTCCAGTTTTTTGCTATTATGAAAAAGCTAATCTGAACATTTGCATACAAGTTTTTGTGCAGACATACTGTAATAGTAGCATGTTGTAGCTGGCTCACCAGAGCAGATTTTGTGCATCTCTTTTAAATCTGGTTCAGCGACTGTCACATCAGTAGCCTGAAATAAGCCACGGGGACAGTACAAATTAGAGCTATTTTCTTCCTGGAGAGTTGGTTGTTAAACATTTACCAGCACATCATTGGACACGTGTTTTCATTTATCTAGAGTAAATACCTAGGAGTGAGATTGCTGAATTGCATGGCAGGTCTATGTTTAATTTTATATGAAACTGCCAAACTGTTTCTAAAGTGCTTGTGCCACTTTACATTCCCAATAGCAACGTATGAAAGTTCCAATTGCTCTACATTCTCATCAATACGTAGTATTGTCAGTCTTTTTAATTTTAGCCATTGGAGTTGGGCATGGTGGCTCACGCTTATAATCCTAGAGTGTTGGGAGAACGAGACCAGGAGCTTGACACCAGCCTGGGCAACATAGTGAGATCCTGTCTCTCTAAAAAAATTTTTTTAGCCATTAAATGGTGAAGATTCAAATAGAAAAGTGAAGTTGGGGCCAGGTGTGGTGGCTCAAGCCTGTAATCCCAGCACTTTGGGAGGCTGAGGTGGGCAGATCACTTAAGGTCAGGAGTTTGAGACCAGCCTGGCCAACATAGTGAAATCCCGTCTCTACTAAAACGGGATTTGGTGGGCGCCTGTGGTCCCAGCTACTCAGGAGGCTGAGTTACCCAACTGATTTTTTTTTTTTTTTTGGCATTTTTAGTAGAGACGGGGTTTCGCCATGTTGGCCAGGCTGGTCTCGAACTCCTGGCCTCAAGTAATCCGCCTGCCTTGGCCCCCCAAAGTGCTGGGATTACAGGCATCAGTCACCACACCCGGCAAGAATGGAAAGTTTTATTACTGAATAAGCATTACACCAGACTGTGATGCACATCACAGACAATCGGCTAAAGAGGTTTCAAAGACAAAAGAAATCTCATCCGTTTATGTAACAGGCAGATACAGCCCATTACAAACATATTCTCAAACAATAACTTGTGCTCAAGTAAGAAACTTGACAGCACCATTTGGTACACATACTTCATCCCAAATTCACCTGGTAATTGGTGTGGCTATCTGTGTTAGTTAATTGCCTTTATCCAAAGGAAAACGAAAACTCGTATCTCTATGACAAGCAGGTAATAACTTGAAGCCAGGTACGCAGATCAAATTCTCATGAAGACAGGGAAAGACAGGGGGGTGCTATTTTCATTGATGTTTACATTTCAAAGAGATGGCTACAAGGCTCTTCCCCACCCCCACCCCCCCCGCCCGAGACGGAATCTCGCTCTGTGGCCCAGAGCTGGAGTGCAGTGGCCAGATCTCAGCTCACTGCAAGCTCCGCCTCCCGGGTTTACGCCATTCTCCTGCCTCAGCCTCCTGAGTAGCTGGGACTACAGGTGCCCACCACCACACCCGGCTAGTTTTTTGTATTTTTAGTAGAGACGGGGTTTCACCGTGTTAGCCAGGATGGTCTCGATCTCCTGACCCCGTGATCCGCCCGTCTCGGCCTCCCAAAGTGCTGGGATTACAGGCTTGAGCCACCGCGCCCGGCCTACAAGGCTCTTAAGAAAAACATTCCGGGGTTGTAAAACTGGCAAGAGATCTAGCATTTCAAAAGACTTACATACATCTCAAAGGGACAGAAAAAATTTTACAGTTACAAGTTTTCTAAAGGAAATGCTCTAAGAGAGACGGCTCTCTCTTTTGACACCAGGGAAAATTCGATTTTTAAAAATTTGTGTTTACCCTACAATACCTCCACACATTGACTGGCATCGTGCTCTGTTCCAAGTCCGCACTTCCCTCTTCACCTGGCCACCTGTGACTAGTTTTTCAAAATCCTAATCAACCCTATTCCTAAAGGAAGCCTCCCAGACAGAAGGCCGCCCCTCCTAGGGCCAGCCCCCCAGCCCCCACCACACCAGAGACCCGCTGTCCTCAAAGGCTATGAACTACAGTCTCCTAGAGCTGGTGAACATCGCCGATCATTTGTTCTGATTCCAACCCATTTCAAAGATGGTAAAACTGAGACACAGGAAAATCATAAAAGGGTGCTTAGGGCACTGGCTCAAAAAGGGTACTTAAGAATTTCTCCGTCCAGATGCCAGAGCCCTAAGGTCAGCCCCAAATGACCTTAAAAAGTCCTGCTTTATTCGTCTATGCCACTATTGAGGTTAAAGCCCTAGGCACGCAGGTCTTGCCCCAACTGCGCCTGCGCGAGTCAGGACTTGCGCTGGCCCCAGATCTTGACGTTTCAGGCTGCCCCTCCTAATCCGGAACACGACTCACATTCCGTTGGTCTTGCCTTGACAGACGTGACCCTAATCCAATAAGAGTGGAAGGATGAGTCCCGCAGAGCCAATAACGAGAGTCCGAGAGACGGCGGAGGCGGACTCTGTGAGGAAACAAGAAGACAGGCCCAAGATGGAGGCGGCGGCGGCTGTAGCGGCGTGACAGGTGAGGGCGGACCCGGGAGGGCTCGGTTTCTGGAGCGGCTGCCGGGCACGGGCAGGGCGCCCGGACCGAAAGCTCAGCTCCAGGATGGCTGCGCCCGGGCCCCGGCGTCCTCCGCCCGGAACCGTAGGAGTGGTTTGACCCGGGGCGAGACCATCGTCGACAGCGGGGGTGGGGTGGGTAACTGGAATAGGCGGGCAAGGCTGCCGGTGATGGTTTCGCCCGCTGCTAGTGGTGGTGCGCCTGCGCAGAGCCGGAAGCCCTTTGGTAGGCGGGACCCTACCGACTGGTGCCGGGATTCCGTCTTAAACCCCCTACGGTGTCCGATGACCTTTCCTTACCAACTGCGGGAAGTGTGTGGAAACGCGGTTCACTCCCCGGTTTCCTTATTCTGGGTCAGTGTCTGACCCCCCGGGGGGGAGAGTATCAGGATTCTCGCCTCTGTAACCGCCTTCCATGATCCCCCATTCAGTTTACACCAGTAATGTGCCTGTGACCCCCTCACTGGTTGTCAAGGAGAGTTTTGGAGCTCCCTCTTTACCTCCATTTTTCTCCCCGCAACACCATACCTTTCTTCTCCTTTTGCTATGACAGTGTCTGGTGATCCACCATCACCTCCCCAGTTCGGCTTAATGTCTGGTCATTTCCATTTCCACCCTTCTCCCCATTACAGTCCCTAGTGACACCTGTTACATCTCCCTTCCGCATAGTATGTAGTGACCCCCACCCATGAACTCCTCATCATAGAGTCTTGGGACTTCCATTAGCCACCTAACACGGTGTCTGTGGTCCTAACATCAACATTACACCCCAGGGTTTAGGGATGTCCACAGTGCCCTTTAAGGATATGTTTGGTGCAACCTCCATCTTCCCCAAACTAAGGGCAATAGCTCATGATCCTCTCTTTCCTATCACCCTGCCTGCGACTCCTCCCTCACCAGAGTATCTGGTACTTCCCCCGTTCTCTGTTAAAAAGCCAGGACACTTTGGGAGGCTGAGGTGGGTGGATCACCTGAGGTCAGGAGTTTGAGACCAACCTGGCCAACATGGTGAAACCCCATCTCAACTAAAAATACAAAAAATTAGCCAGGCGTGGTGGCACGCGCCTGTAGTTCCAGCTACTAAGGAGGCTGAGGCGGGAGAATGGTTTGAACCTGGGAGGTGGAGGTTGCAGTGAGCTGAGACCGTGCCATCGCACTCCAACCTGGGCAACAAGAGCGAAACTCTGTCAAAGAAAAAAAAAAAAAAAAAAAAAAAAAAAACAACCAGGACATTCTGTTCGTGCTTCTTATGTACCTGACAGCTCAGTGCAGTGTGTATTGACTTCCCCATTGGTCCCCAGCACAGTCTTCTGTGCTCCTGTACCCTCCAGGACAGTATGCTCTGTCCCCCTTCCCTGTTCTCTCCCCCCCAACCCTGTGCAGTGAAGCTGAGACCTTTTCTCACTCATGAGTGAGAAAAGCAACAGGAGGGTCTGAGCAGAGGAGGAACTGGAAGGACTTCAGATGTGAGCAGGATCTCTTGGGCTGTCATGTGAAAATTAGGCTGCAGGGGGCGACAGGAGCCTGGACTTTGAATTTTATTTTGTCCCCTGCCACTTTGCTTCCAGACTATCATTATTGGACCTCTGAATTCTGTCTGCCTTCTTGTAGGAGCCCCATGGCACCTGCCCAGCCCCACCTCAGCCCATCTTGACAAAGTCTAAGGCTCCATGGAGCCACCACGGGGCCCCCCTGCCAATGGGGCCGAGCCGTCCCGGGCAGTGGGCACCGTCAAAGTGTACCTGCCCAACAAGCAACGCACGGTGGTGAGTCATGGAAGCGAAATGGCAAGGGCTGTGGATGGACCCAGTTGTAACTCTGGGATCAAAAGGGTGACAACGGTTGGGGGAGGCCTTTGCAAAAGGATGGGAACATCAACTGTGGCCTCTGTTGGGCAATGAGGACCCCTACATCTGCACATACACACAGGTGACTGTCCGGGATGGCATGAGTGTCTACGACTCTCTAGACAAGGCCCTGAAGGTGCGGGGTCTAAATCAGGACTGCTGTGTGGTCTACCGACTCATCAAGGGGTGAGTGTGGCAGCCCCACGCCCACCCACTGGGTGCCCCACCTCCCATCCCCTCCTCAGTCATTTGATTCCTTCTGTTCTTTATCACAGAGTCTTCCATTAGTCTTCCCTTAGTCTTTAGTCCCCCCTTATCTGCAGGGTACGTGTTCCAAGACCCCCAGTGGATGCTTGAAACCACAGATAGTACCGAACCCAATTGCTATCAGCCGGAACATGTTTCTATTCTTGTCTTCTACCCATAAATGTAATGCCTTTTCCGTCTTAACTAAGCATGTATCATGTACTCCGGCCATCACTTTTGCAATATGAGGTATGACGTCAAAACTAGCATGAATTTATTTTTCCTTCTTCACAGTTCCAAAGATGGAAGATTCTTTCTTACAGTAGATCTCAACAACCTCAGCATATGATTTTCTTTGCTTTCAAGTCAAGAACTTTTACCTTTTTGCCTAAAGGAAGCACTTTACAGCTTCTCTTTGGCATGTCCAAATTGCCACCAACACTACTCCTGTGCTTTGGGGCCATTATTAAGTAAAATGGCGATCACTTGAAGACAGCCACTATGATATTGAGTCAGTTGTTTGATAACTGAGCAGGCTACTAAGTGATGGGTGGTAGCATAAACAGTGTGAATCTTCTAGATAAAGGGATGATTCACATCCTGGGTGGGATGGTGCAGGATTTCATCATGCTACTCAGAATGCACGCAATTTAAAACTTATGAATTGTTTATTTCTGCAATTTTCAATTTAATACTTTCCCACCCGGTTGACCACAGGTAACTGAAACCATGGAGAGTGAAACCACAGATAAGGGAGGACTGTAGTTCAAGTAATCTATGAGTTCATCCATCTTTTGTTTTGTTACTTCATTGGTTCATTGGCCTGTAAGGTCAGCCAACTCATTCTCCCCTGGCCCCCAAGTCCTCACCCTGGTCCATCACTTCCTCCCAGATTTCATCTATTTTGTCCTTTCACGATGTCATGACTTCATCAGCTCTCTTCTTCCTCATTTTCCCCATTCTTTGTCTGCTGAGTTGGGTCTTGCTGACCTTATTTATTCCTCTCTCGTGGGGTTCCTTAATTTTTTATGCAGTTCACACACTGCACTTTATTTGTTGTTTCAGTGCCTCCTCAGCCCCCTTTTCGGGGGCTGGCTTAGTGCTTCTAAGATGTAGTTGTTTAGTTTCATTTGCTTCTCCCCTTCCGTTTCAGAGCATGGACTCTTCACACCGTCCTGCCGCTCATTACGCTTGTGGCCCAGGGCCAGTCATTTTATCCCTCTGAGCCTGTTTCCCATCTGTAAAGTGGGGGCAAGGATAATGACTGATTCCTAGAGTTGCTATGATGAGAATTAAACTTGCCAGACATGACCCTGTGGGTAGCAGGCTTGGAGGGACTTGTGGGGGTTCCCTGCCTCACCATGGCCCCTGCCCACCCTCCCATTCATTCCTTTCCGTGCCCCCTGCAGACGAAAGACAGTCACTGCCTGGGACACAGCCATTGCTCCCCTGGATGGCGAGGAGCTCATTGTCGAGGTCCTTGAAGATGTCCCGCTGACCATGCACAATTTTGTGAGTGCAGGGTGGACGGTGGGGGCGGATCATGCTGGGGAGTGTCCTTGACCAGGTCTCAAACTTCCCTGCTCTGCGGCTTCAGGTACGGAAGACCTTCTTCAGCCTGGCGTTCTGTGACTTCTGCCTTAAGTTTCTGTTCCATGGCTTCCGTTGCCAAACCTGTGGCTACAAGTTCCACCAGCATTGTTCCTCCAAGGTCCCCACAGTCTGTGTTGACATGAGTACCAACCGCCAACAGTGAGCCCAGCCTGGGGTGGGTGGAGGGATGGGGAGCACAGAGACCCAGCCCCAAGGCCCTTACAGACAGCTGACCTGTATCCCCTTACTTTATACCCTTCATGCCCTCAAGGTTCTACCACAGTGTCCAGGATTTGTCCGGAGGCTCCAGACAACATGAGGCTCCCTCGAACCGCCCCCTGAATGAGTTGCTAACCCCCCAGGGTCCCAGGTAGGGGTGCCTTAGCTGAAGGGCTACTGGGGGAGAAAAAGATCTGGGGACTCTTGTAGACCACAAGCCATACTTTATTCATTTGTTTACTTGACAAACATTTATTGAGCACCTACAAGTGTGAGTAAGGGCATGAAACTGGGACCTTGGGCAAGTCACCTGATTTCTCTGGGCCTCAGTTTTCTCATCTGTAAAGAGGGGATTATAGGCCGGGCGCGGTGGCTCAAGCCTGTAATCCCAGCACTTTGGGAGGCCGAGACGGGTGGATCACGAGGTCAGGAGATCGAGACCATCCTGGTCTACACGGTGAAACCCCGTCTCTACTAAAAAATACAAAAAACTAGCCGGGCGAGATGGCGGGCGCCTGTAGTCCCAGCTACTCGGGAGGCTGAGGCAGGAGAATGGCGTAAACCCGGGAGGCGGAGCTTGCAGTGAGCCGAGATCGCGCCACTGCACTCCAGCCTGGGCGATAGAGCGAGACTCCGTCTCAAAAAAAAAAAAAAAAGAGGGGATTATGATACTTTCTACCATATAAGGTTCTGCTGAGGATTAAATGAGTTAAGACATGTTCAGTGCCTAGAACAGGATCTGGTATAGTGTAAATAATCAGTTATTTTTATTATTAATTATAAATATATTTATAAGCATCTAACTACATTGCTAATTCTTCTAGTATAACTATACTCAAGCCTTTCCATTTTGAAATATGTATGATTTTATCATAAATTACTTCCCTTTTATTGCTTCTTTATGTTAAATATTATACAAAACTATAGCTATATTAAAATATATTATTGCTCTAATATATATTTTATAATGTGCATATTTTATGGTGTATTTATGTTATTGTATCATGTTGTATTACATAATGTTATATAATGTAGAACATCATACATGTTTATATAATACATAAAATAAAGTTAGGGTATTATATTATTTTAAATTATGAGTGTATATGCATTAATTACCTTTGAGTTTCATTTCAGGATAGTGAAGGGAACATTAACATATTTTTGTAACTTTACAATATGTTTAGCATATATTATATGTATAACACGTATATATAACATAGAATATGGTAATATGTATACTTTAAAACATTGCTATTTTAATATAGATGATATGTATTATATAACATTTGAAGAGTACATGTAATTATAATATATAATTATAAAATATGATACACTCCCCTTTCCCCACTATCTGTGTGGCTTGCTATCCTGCCTGTAGGCGTTTACTCCAATGTCACCTCCTCCTCAGAGAAGCCTTTCCTGACACTTTCTAGGAACACTTTGTGTCTCCTTATTTTGCTTTACTATTTTTCTGTATTGCACCTATCACCATCAGGCATATTATATATTTGTTTTTTATTTCAGCCCCACAAGGGCAAGAACTGTTATTTTGTTTTACAGTTTTATCTCCACCACCTAGAATGGTATCTGGCACACAGCAGGCACTCAATAAATGTTTCTTGAAGCAATGAATAATAGTACTGCCAGTGGACATTCGCTCTGTGTGAGCTAAATGCATGTTTATGGCTGGGGGTGGGGTGGGGGCTTTCTTGGTTCTCTGATTCCTGGCAGTGATTTCACAGCCTTTCCCCTGGCAGGCCCCACACTCAGCACTGTGACCCGGAGCACTTCCCCTTCCCTGTCCCGGCCAACGCCCCCCTGCAGCGCATCCGCTCCACATCCACTCCCAACGTCCATATGGTCAGCACCACGGCCCCCATGGACTCCAACCTCATCCAGGTTGGTGCTGTGGGGAACAATGCCAGGGATCACTGGGCAGAGGGGAGAGCCATTCCTGTTGGCCTCCATGCCCTCTTTTTGACTCCTGTCCCTCTCCTTCTAGCTCACTGGCCAGAGTTTCAGCACTGATGGTGAGTCCCCCGTGCCTGCACCCTGACCCCCGCTGCCCCACTTGCCTCCGCTCACATCCTTTCTGCAACTGCAGCTGCCAGTAGTAGAGGAGGTGGTGATGGAACCCCCCGGGGGAGCCCCAGCCCAGCCAGCGTGTCCTCGGGGAGGAAATCCCCACATTCCAAGTCACCAGCAGAGCAGCGTGAGCGGAAGTCCTTGGCCGATGACAAGAAGAAAGTGGTATGCTTGAGGGCGATCCTTTTGGGAGCACCAAGGCTGAGTGATGTGGGATGAGGGATGTGGGCAGGCCTCTTAGATGCCACCCATCTGGCCCACAGAAGAACCTGGGGTACCGGGACTCAGGCTATTACTGGGAGGTACCACCCAGTGAGGTGCAGCTGCTGAAGAGGATCGGGACGGGCTCGTTTGGCACCGTGTTTCGAGGGCGGTGGCATGGCGATGTGGCTGTGAAGGTGCTCAAGGTGTCCCAGCCCACCGCTGAGCAGGCCCAAGCTTTCAAGAATGAGATGCAGGTGCTCAGGTGAGGTGGCACATTTGCATGGATGGGAGTGGCAGGCCCAGCCTTGGCACCTCTCTGGGAAAAGGCCATGCTTGGAGTGCTTCCTGGACATCACCTGTGTTTGTGTTGTTAAACCATCATCAGAAGTTGTTTCTTTCAGAAGGGCGTCCCTTTCCCCTCTGGGAAATGGGTATGTTTAGAGGACCTGTGATCATGTAGTTGTTTGGGTTATTAATGAATGGCTCTGCCTCCCAAATGTGAATCTTCTCATTTGCCGCTGCGAACTGGGTCTGGGTGTGGGCCACCATTCTCGTTACCGCATTGCCAGGAAGGCTTGCATCTTTCCTTCCCCCCTGCTTGGACTACAACGGTAATGTTCTATTTATAGTGTTGGTTCTTGTTATTCATTAATTCTAATGCCTTGATTTAAACAATATTATCATCACCATAATCTAATCATTGCTTAATTTTTATAATTGCTATAATATGTAATCAATACAGTATTCATCTAGTCATGCTAAGAAAGCCAGGTGTCTCCTTTTTGCTGCTATAGTTACTATGTAGTATAGTACTGTATACCTATATACTACAGGTAGTACTGGATAGCTTCTGCCAACCCGGGGGATGCCGGCATGGGCTTTTCCTCTCTGTCAAATGGGCACAATTATGTTACAGAGAATAAGGTAGCTAATACAATGGTCAGTTTTACATTTGAGGAACCTGAGGCCCAGAGAGGTTAAATGTCCTTCCCAAGGTTGTACAGTGAGTACCTGGTGAGGCCTAGATTTGAACATGAGTCCAGACTCCAAGCTCTTTACCTCTAAGCTTCTCATGGTGCTGAACAGGCTCTAATCATCACATATCACCAATATTTTAATCCTGCATCTATCCATATTATATTGATACATCAATGAGGAGGTTGGCATTCTAACTTCTCATCTGTGAGATGGTCACAGACCCAGGTAATGGTCAGAGTCAGAGGGGTGGGGGATGTTAATGATTAGAAATGCTGCTGTAGGGCCGGGCGTGGTGGCTCAAGCCTGTAATCCCAGCACTTTGGGAGGCCGAGGCGGGCGGATCACGAGGTCAGGAGATCGAGACCATCCTGGCTAACACGGTGAAACCCCGTCTCTACTAAAAAAAAATACAAAAAACTAGCCGGGCGAGGTGGCGGGCGCCTGTAGTCCCAGCTACTCAGGAGGCTGAGGCAGGAGAATGGCGTAAACCCGGGAGGCGGAGCTTGCAGTGAGCTGAGATCTGGCCACTGCACTCTAGCCTGGGCGACAGAGCGAGACTCCGTCTCAAAAAAAAAAAAAAAAAAAAAAAAGAAATGCTGCTGTAGGCAGGGAGGGAGAGGGGCAGCAATTCCTCCCTCCTGCTTTTGTTGGGAGACCTGGATGGGGAAGCTCCACATATAAGCCCACGGCAGAGAATCATAGCCCAGTAAACACATCTCACAAATTCATGAAATCTGGCAATGCTGTGGTCCTGAGTACCCCAAAAGACAGGGTGAAAATGAATGACCGAAGAAGGTAAAGAACAGTGCCACTCCTGATGTGACAGTAAGTCACAGTAAGTGACAGTCATTATTTTTCCTCCCCACCTCTGACATTGCCCTCCCTGCCTGCAGGAAGACGCGACATGTCAACATCTTGCTGTTTATGGGCTTCATGACCCGGCCGGGATTTGCCATCATCACACAGTGGTGTGAAGGCTCCAGCCTCTACCATCACCTGCATGTGGCTGACACACGCTTCGACATGGTCCAGCTCATCGACGTGGCCCGGCAGACTGCCCAGGGCATGGAGTGAGTCTCCCAGCCTGGGGAGGGGTGGGGGGAAAGGGTGGGGGAAATGAGGTAACCCCCAGCCAATCCACCACCTGCCTCCACCCCCACAGCTACCTCCATGCCAAGAACATCATCCACCGAGATCTCAAGTCTAACAGTATCTATCTGTCCCTGGACTGGGGTTGAGGTGGGGGCGCAAGGGCTTAGAAGGATGCCTCTTGTGGGGGTTCTGGGAATTACAAAGGAGGGGCATGTGTCCCAGAGCTCCTTGCCAGGTGGCAGAACTGTGGCCAGCCAGGGGGCTTTAATGGCAGCCTGTTAGTCTGAAGTCAGAGGTGTGGCTGGTTCAGGTACTGTTCTTGGGAACTCTGGTTAGAGTCTGATGTGTGGCAGTTGTGGAGGGCATTATGGTCAGCATCAGAGGCATAGTGAGTTCGGGTACCCTCCGAGGGGCTTCCTGTTTAGGAGTCAACAGCGGGGCTGAGTGTTGGGGGCACTAGCAGGCGTTCCCTGCCCATGTCAAGGTTGTAGATAGTTGGTGTGATATTAAGGGGCTCCTGGTCAGGATCAGAGGGGTGACTGGTATAAGGGCACCAATAGTAACCTCCCAGGCAGGGTGAGAGGCATGGCTATTAGGAGTCCCTGTAGTGGTCCTTGACCCTGGCGGACATCTTCCTACATGAGGGGCTCACGGTGAAGATCGGTGACTTTGGCTTGGCCACAGTGAAGACTCGATGGAGCGGGGCCCAGCCCTTGGAGCAGCCCTCAGGCTCTGTGCTGTGGATGGTGAGTTGGGCCAGGCTGGATGAGGGGTACGTGGGGATGTAGGCTCCAGGATTGGGGTGTGTGGGGCTGAATGGGAATGGGGATGCCTGTGCCAGGTGTGGGTGTCTGGACTCCTCATGTCCCACCTCGTGTGGGTGGCTCTGAGTTGTATCCTGTGTGGCCAGTGGGATCTGGGACTGTGGACCGACCATTTGCTGACCTCTGTGGTCTTTCTGCCTGGTCTGGCCTGTTGTAGGCAGCTGAGGTGATCCGTATGCAGGACCCGAACCCCTACAGCTTCCAGTCAGATGTCTATGCCTACGGGGTTGTGCTCTACGAGCTCATGACTGGCTCACTGCCTTACAGCCACATTGGCTGCCGTGACCAGGTGAGCCCCACACCTTACCCACAGTTCCCTGGGCTGAGGGATCCCCTCAGGCATCCATACCCCACATCCCCTCCTTTGCACTGATGAATGCCACCCTTTCCCCAGAAACCTAAAATTTTGTGGGATAAAGACTCCCAGAATCCCTTGGGCTCCAGACACCTACAGTGAATTCTCTGGGTCTCCCCTACCCCGGCTTCGCTCTTCTCACATCCACAGCCCTCTGGGACAAAAATCCTCGAAGTCCAGAATACCCCGAATCTCTATACCTAGAATCCCCCGAGGCCCCCACATACCCCAAAGCCCTCTGTATCCCTAAACACCTGTAGTCCTCTGCTCTGGGTACTCAAAATCCCCCAGATCTCATTTCTCCCAGCATCCCATTTCTCCCCAGAAACAGAGCCCCTTTGTGCTTCTGGAATAGTCACAGGCACCCACAGTCACCTAGGCCTTGGGGTATCTAGCAGGCCCCAGGGCCGGGGTACCTAGAACCCTCTAGGCCTCAGACCCGCACAGAAGTACAAGCTCCCCCAGACCCAGAACTCCATGTTTCCCTGAGACTCAGTACTTTCCAGGTCCCTAAGCCTCCTAGAAACTCGTGGGCCTATAATCCTCTGAGCCCCAGATGCCTACAATCCTGAACCCCAAATTTGAATCCCTCTGTTCTGAAAGCAGAGAATCCTCCCAAGTCCTCAGCGATGGAGAATCCTTTGCGCCCCGATACTGACAGTACCCCAGTTCACTAAAAATGAACCTCCCAAGCCCCTCAATACAAAATTCCTTGGGCCTCCCAGCCCCTGACCCCAGATCACCCCTTTCCTGCCCCTCTCTGCCCCCAGATTATCTTTATGGTGGGCCGTGGCTATCTGTCCCCGGACCTCAGCAAAATCTCTAGCAACTGCCCCAAGGCCATGCGGCGCCTGCTGTCTGACTGCCTCAAGTTCCAGCGGGAGGAACGGCCCCTCTTCCCCCAGGTGGGCTGGGTAGGAGGGCTGGACACCTTGGGTGGGTGACTCTGGGATGGAGGAAGACTGAGATGGAGGCAGATGTGAATGTGAAAGCTCAGAGGGTGTGTGTGTGTGTGTGTGTGTGTGTGTGTGTGTGTGTTTCCCCATGAGGCTGGGGTCTGGGGCTGTTGGGATGCCCACAGGGCTCTGGACACCCCTCCTCACCCCCACTTGCCCTCAGATCCTGGCCACAATTGAGCTGCTGCAACGGTCACTCCCCAAGATTGAGCGGAGTGCCTCGGAACCCTCCTTGCACCGCACCCAGGCTGATGAGTTGCCTGCCTGCCTACTCAGCGCAGCCCGCCTTGTGCCTTAGGCCCCGCCCAAGCCACCGGGGAGCCAGTCTCAGCCCTCCACGCCAAGGAGCCTAGCCCACCAGCCAATCAATGTTCGTCTCTGCCCTGATGCTGCCTCAGGATCCCCCATTCCCCACCCTGGGAGATGAGGGGGGTCCCCATGTGCTTTTCCAGTTCTTCTGGAATTGGGGTCCCCCCAAAGACTGAGCCCCCTGCCTCCATCATTTGGTTTCCTCTTGGCTTTGGGGATACTTCTAAATTTTGGGAGCTCCTCCATCTCCAATGGCTGGGATTTGTGGCAGGGATTCCACTCAGAACCTCTCTGGAATTTGTGCCCGATGTGCCTTCCACTGGATTTTGGGGTTCCCAGCACCCCATGTGGATTTTGGGGGTCCCTTTTGTGTCTCCCCCGCCATTCAAGGACTCCCCTCTTTCTTCACCAAGAAGCACAGAATTCTGCTGGGCCTTTGCTTGTTTATTTTGTTTCCCGACTCTTCTCTTGGGGTTCAGAGCCGCTGAGGGGTGGGATGAGTCCAGGCAAGGAGTGGAGGTCAGGGGGAGGTGCGGACCACATAAACAGCGTCACTGCACGCATCACCACAGGCGGCACGATGAACGAGGACCACATATGCCAAGCACGGCACAAGAGGAGGCCACATCAGTCACAGACACAGACATCACGGCAAAGGTGGGGAAGCGGAGACCACTGGCCTTCCGTGTGCAAAGGATTCTGGGAAGATGGGTGGAGTTTGCATATTTAAAGACAGCTGTCAGAGGCAGGAAACTGGGTAGGGGGTCCCTGGGGGAATTGAGGGGTCCTGGAAGTGGGAGGAGCTCCCAAGGTATTGAATGAGGTTGAGGGGGCTGGTGTTGGGTGGCATTTGAAGATGTGGATCTTCAGAGGGATGGAAGATCCATGGGAAGGGGCTCAACAGTAGGGGTTTCTTGAGGATTTGGAAAATTGTGATGGGAAATAGGTGTGTTGGAGAGATTTGGGACCAAAAATAGGGCTTTCCAGGAACTTCAGGGCTCCAGGAAGGGATTTTGCAATGGGTTGCCTGGTATTTGGGCACTTCCAGGAAGGAAAACGCCCTCTGGGGAAACCAGGGTCGGAGGTCTTCAGGAATCTGGAGGTCCTAAAACAGAAGTAGATCTTGAAGTGACCAGGAGTGGGGTTCTAAAAGGACTTGGGGATTCCACATGTGAGAACTGGATTTACGGCCAGGAGGAGTCAGGTTTCTCAAGGTACTCAGGGATCTTGAGGAATGAGAGGTGGAATCTTGGAGAACCGGGAGATGGGTTCTCAAGGGATGTGGAGACTCCAAAAGTGAGAAATGGATTCAGGGCCCAGAGAAGGGTTGCCCAGGGATTTTGGGGTTCTCAGAGTGGGGTATCAGTCGGAGAAGAGGCTGGCGAAAGACTTCCTCAGGCTGCGGATGGTCTCAGCTTTCACCTCGTCCTGGCTAAGGCTGGGCCTGGGCGGGGCTGGCTCTGGAAGGTTGAAGGCATTGGTCAGAGACTGGGATTTGCTAGAGAGAGACAAGGTGGAGGCGTGGGAGGAAGGGGGAAGAGGAAGGGGAGGAAGGGGAGAGAAACACAAAGTTACCCCAGGCCCGGCCCCAGCCCTGCCCCTCTGATTCTGGGGCTGTGCCTGTGACCTCCCCACCTGCCACCATGGGCCTGGACCCTAACAGGTTCTCGAGGCTGGGAGGACTCAGATGGAGTGGGTGGAGTCCTGGGCCAGGGAGGCGAGATCTGGGACAGGCTGGGAGGACTTGGATCCAGGGTGAAGTGTCGGATTCATGGGAAGAGTCCTGGGCAGAAGCTTCTCTGAATTCTTGGCTAGTTTGATACAAAGGGGAAGATGAGCAGGGAGGTTTCCAGTCTAAGGGTGAGGTGTCCAAGAGGGCATAGGAAGGGCTTGGACCAAGGACAGGCTATTGGGCAAGTCAGCCTAAGGCAGAGCAACTGGGTGGGGCAGGGAGGGCGTCTGAGCTGGGGTGGGAGTTGGAATGGACCAGAAGAGGCAGATGGTTGATGATTCGCAGGGAGACTGAGATGGGCCAGAAGGATGTGGAGAAGGAGGAAAAGTATGAGGGTGGAGTGGGAAGAGCGAGATGATAGGAGGACTAGGACTCAGGCCAGGAGTTTTAGGGATGGGTTGGGAGGGGGAGGGCCAGTTTGGCAGGGAAGGCTCTGGGCTGGGCAGGAAGTTGCAGACGGTGGGTCAGCCAGGTGCCTGGGAGGCCTTGGAGGAGGAAACTTTCCCAGGGCCTATGAGGAGGAATTCGAACAGAGGGCAGTTTCTATGGGATTCTAGCACCAAATTCCTGGGGTGGGGGTGTGGAGCCTCTGGTGGGCCAGGAGGAGCAAAGCTTGGGGGAAGGGCTTGGCTCAGGCTGGAGAGAGTTCGTGGGACCCCTGCATAGGACCTGGGTCTGAGGAGAAAGGGAGCTAGGGCTACTCTACTGGGGCAGGGGCCCGCTTTGTGAGCAGCAAGGCGGGGGCTGCTGTAGGGGTCCCCTTACTTGAGCTGGGGGTGCGGAGGTCCCCCTGCAGCGGCGGTGGCGGGTGACGGCACGTCCTGGCTGGGTTTCTGGGCCAGCTGTGGCTTGGGACGTCCAGCGGGGCCCGGGCCGCTGGGCCGAGGCTGCTGCGTGGTGGGTGGCCCAGTGCGGGGCACGGGACCCGCCTGGCTGGCCTGGCGTGTGGGGCCGGCTGGGCCTGGGGGTTTCTGGGGCGGGCCCTGGCGCTGCTGCCCGCCCGGTGGGGCCCCAGAGGCCTTTGGCGGAGCCGGGCCGGAGACGGATGTCTGACGGGTAGCCTGTGGGGGGCCCGCCTGACGCTGGGGAGAGGGAGAGGCGGGTGGGCGGGCTGCTGGAGGCGCCCCAGGGCCTCCCGCCACTGGCCGGGATTGGCGGCCTTGACCCTGGGTCAGCGGCGCTGCCTGGGACGCGGGCTGCTGGGGCGCTGAGGTGGGACTTGGAAGGCGCTGGGGCAGGGGGCTGCCAGCTGGGGGTCCAAGGCCTGAAAGGTGCTGCTGGCCCTGCGGGGGCGGGCGCTGCTGCAATGGGGGTCCCTGGCGCTGGGGGCCTGGGCCCGGCTGTGGAGGGCCGCCTGGGGGACAGAGAGAGAGAGTGAGCACACGTGAGAGTGAGCTGGTAAGAGATGGCGGGCTGAGGGAGGGGACTGGGACCGCCAGCCTCTCACTTACCCTGTGGTGGGGGTCGCTGCTGAGCCGGGGGCCCTGCGGGCTGCTGGGAGGTCTGGCGGCCCAAGGGCAGGGCCCCTGGGGACGGAGTCTGCGGCAGAGGAATGGAGCAGGAGAGGTTAAAAATAGTTACCAGCCAGTGGAGCATCAGCCAATGATGACACAGGTTCCCTGTGCGCTGGGTGTTGCCCCACTTGTGGCTGAGCTGAGGGTACGCTGGGTTGTGGGGTGGGGGACCTGTTCCCAGGGGCAGGGCAGGAAGGTGCTCGGGGAAGTCAGGGCAGCAGCTGCTTATCAATGTTTTAAACAATTGGCAATCACAGCCACATGTGTGCAAAGGTGATGCTGTGAGCCTACAGATTGTCAGCTTCATGGCACAGCATGACCCAGGGCCGGCCTCCCCACACTAGCTCAAGCCACTAGCTCAGCGCCAGGGGCCTGACCTGGCTGTGGGAGCCCCTGCCAGGGGAGGCATCCCGCTGTCGCTGCCGGGGCAGGGCCTGAGCCATCTTGTTGACCACGAGCTCTACGATGAGCTGTTTGTCTTCATCCTGGTGGTCACCAATGAGCGGCATGGAGGAGCCCACCACCTGGGGGAAGGAAAGGATCCCTGAGGGGAGAGGCAGGCCTGGCACCTGAGGCAGCAGTAACACTGTGCTTTCAGTTGGCCGAGGGCATGGCCACCACTGAGCCCCAGTGTCTGAGGCACTGATTGTGCACAGTGAGGAAGGTTTGTCTGTTCCAAGGTACGTTACAGCTTAGAAGGTGCTTCAGAGCAGGGCTGGGCAAATTAGGGCCCGCGAGCCCAACCTGGTCCACCACCTGCTTCTGTGTGACCCATGAGCTAAGGATGGGTTTTTACATTTTGTAACAGTTGAAAAAATTCGAAAGATTTTATAAATGCGAAAATGGCATGAAATTTAAATTTCAATGTCCATAAACACAGTCTTTTTGGAACACAGCCACACCTATTTTGTTTAACATATCATCTATGGCTGCTTTTGCAGAGTTGAGTAGTTACAGCAGAGGCTGCATGGCCCACAAAGCCTAAAATATGTACCGTCTGCTCCTTTACCGAAAATGTTTGCCGATCCCCGCTTCGTGGTTTTCTAGGCACTTTGTCCTTTCCAAAATGCTTTGCTGTTGGTCCAGTTCACAGAATAAAGGTTACTAAGTGCCTTGTCATTCACCAACATGTCTCGATTCCCAGAGCACTTAACAATCTAATAAGGGTTTCACTATTCACCAGGGATGTGCAAGTTCAGTCTAGAGTTTACTAAGTGTTCTGCCATTGCAAGGGATGGTCCCTTCGAAAGTCTGCCAGGCACCTTACAGTGTACCAAGCACATTGCTGTTGGCTGAGGACCTCTGTGCCATGGAGTGCTTCCGTTTGCACTGCTGCTGACTGGCAGCTGTTCCTCCCTCTGCCCCACCTACCCCTGGGTGCTCCCACCTCAATGATGTGATCCCTTCCGTCTTTGCCATGTAGCGCTTCCACTGCGCAGATGTCCAGTCCCCCAAAAATCTCCGAGCATGTATCCACCCACAGCTTGTATCTGCAAAGACAAAGGGCGGGGAAGCCTGTCAGTCTCTGACCTGAGCTGCTGCGCTCCCACCCACCCTTCCCCTCACACCCTGAGTTTGGGCTGCCCACCTGTCAGACATGGCGATCTGCTCCAGCATCGCAGAGCCAGTGTTGGTCTTCCAGTTCCCTGACACTGACGTCCTCCTGGGGAACAAGGGGACAGAGGCTCAGGGGTGCCTCAGCTGCATGGGGCAAGGCAGGGGACCCCTCCCAGGGCCTCGGTTTCTCCACTCACATGTAGGCCTTATAGTTCTGCCCAATCTTCTGGACACGCACGTCATATTTGGCATCGATGAAGGGCTCGGCAGTGGCATACGTCTTGGTCAGTGCCACAACACTTGCGATGTCCTGGAAGTCATGCTGGTTGTCAACTTTGACCTGTGGACGCAAGGGCAAGGATCAGGGCCTGGTCAGGATAGGGCAGCTGTGGGGAGTGGGAGTGCCTGGGGGAGCATGTACACATGACACACAGGTGAGGTGAGTACACAAAAATTAGGTGGACATGCCAAGGCGCTCAATCAGGCATGATCGTGCGTCTCCTGTTTTGTACGTGTACACACAGACACAAAGTTGGGTGTGTAGAACACTGATCATACCAAAAAGTATTGAATTGTCTACTTTAAATTGCTGAGTTGTAGGGTGTGTGAATTATCCCTCACTAAAGCTGTGAAAAAACTGTGTATATACAATATACTAATATAGGCATCCAGACACAAAATCAGTTGTACACACAACATGCAAAGATACAGAAACTTGGACACAAACAAATTACAGGTCTACTTTCCACATACACACAGGCAAAATCAGATGGATGTAAAGCACACAGGACCCCGAGACTTTGGAACACAAAAGATCATACCACATCATGTGTGTTCAGCACAGGTATACATGTACACACAGACACAATGCTGGAGACAGAAGCAAAATACACACAAAATTGGCTGAATGCAGGAGGAAAAAGGGGTCGATGAGGTCAGCTGCATGTGAGAAAACAAAAATCTATTAGGTTGGTGCAAAAGTAATTGTGGTTTTTACCATAAGATCTGGCAAAACCTGCAATTACTTTTGCACCAACTTGATAGATAATGACACCCCAGGACACACGATCACACAGAATGACTGGTGTGCACTGCACAAATACACATCTACCTATGCGCAGCTCAGCCAGAGACTCACCTTGCCCATCCCAGAGTGTGCGTGCCCCATCTTCACAACCACAGGGTATGTTGTGCTGCTGAGCTGGTGGGAAAAAGGCAGAGGAGACATGGTCAGGGCAGAAAGGGTGACCTCCAGGGGTGGGGTGGTACTGAGGGGATCCCAGCCAGTGGGAACTGCATTATGAGCCACTTCCCAGGACACATGGGTCAGAGACAGGCAGGCAGCAGCTGGGGGTCACACAGTGTCTCCACCTCCGGGCCCAGAATTGAACCCAGAGCCCTGTCTGTCTGTCCCTCCCTCCACCCCACCACCAAGTTCCAGACGTCCCGCCCCTGCTTTCCCGGGCAGAGGCATGGCATGAGCGTGGGGGACTGTTCCGGTAAAAAGAAAGTTTGTTTTTACAGTGGATGGATGATAGTGAGGCAAGTGTGTGTGGGGTGGGGGGATGAGCATATAGTGACTGAACCCCTCAGCCAAACCTTGTATGTAAGCCTCACCTGCACACATAAACTATTGAGAAGCATGAGCCCTTGGAACTCAGATGTACATCGCCAAACCCAGAGATGCCAGTGCACATTGAGATTGACGGCCAACACAGGCTCAAAGCACATGTAGCTCTGGGGCAGCACAGACACCCACACAGTCATTCAGCCAGCCAGGTGCCCATAGCGTGGGTCAGCAGCCAGCACTCCTGGGCAGCACACACTCGACACCCTTAAGCACACTATCAATACTTTTGGGGACACACCCAGATTCCCTCCCCTCACCCAAACCCACATCACCGTCAGGGGAACACACACAACACAAAAGATTACCCATGCAATCAAGAGACACACACAACTCCACAGGCACACTCCACAAAACCCGGCACGTACTCAACACACAGGCGCACATACAACACCCCTAGGCAAATGCACAGCAAATAAGGCCCTACACAACACACAGAGGTGTATGCACTTCTAGATACTCACATCACGACTGGGACCCGTAACAGACTCACGCCACATTCCTGGGCACACAAAAAGTATATCTAGACACACACACAACATGCCTTGCCACATATACAATACAGAGAGGCTACACACAACCAGAGACACCCACAACTCAGTTTGCAGAAAACATTCCAGGGCATCCCCACCCCAACACACACACAGTCACACATTCAGGCGAGAGGGATACCTCAAGTCTCCCCCGCTACCGGATGAGGTAGAGGAAACCAGGTTGGACGGCCCCAGGCTCCCCGCTCCCCCCCTCACCCCCACAGCACAGCTGCACAGTGCCCCTCTGGTGACCCTCCCTCTCGCTGACAAGGTAGAGAGATGGCATTCCCGGAGGGGCTGCTGGGGCGGTGGTGGTTCCCAGTTCCCGACAGGCACAGGAAGCCCGCAGACTCAGGGTGACCGTTTGAACTTCAGGCTTCCCTCTGCAACCCCCCCTTCCTCATTTCCCAAATGAGTGGCGTCATTATGAGGTGGGCTGAGAGGCACGATGTTGGGACGGGGGTTTGGGGCATCTCTGGGCAGCAGGCCAGGGAAACGATGCTGAGGCGGATGTATACAGTACCACCCAGGGGTGCACACAGCACACAGAAGTGCATAATGCACTGATAGTTACATATGCAACCCAGACCTGCTTTGCCGAGGCTGGTAGATAACTCCCAGAAGCAACACACAAAACACACAGGCACACGCTCGACTCTTAGCAATGGACACACAACACACCAGAGAGCTGTGCGTACACACCCATACCTCCCCCAACAACCCTGAGGTTTCTAGGTGCCTCTTTTCCTTAACTGTCTTTGTTTCCTCTGGACTTGAACCTGAGCACAACGCTCTGTATATGTGTGTGTGCCCATACATGTGTGCGTGCAGAGTGCTTTGAACTCTGACTCTGGGAGCTCCTGGAAAGCCCTAGGTCTGAATCTTGGCCTTTCCTCTTCCTAAGGCCATGAAGGACACCCCTCTCTGAGCCTCAGTTTCCCCATCTGCACAAAGAGCACAATGAGGCCCAAGCACCTGGTATGCTGTGGGCATTGCCAGGTGTCCAGTTTGCACATGCCCCCTGAACCCCCATGGTCCCCCACACCCATCCAGCTTCTCACATGGTCACACACCCCTCCATGAACACCCCTCCCACTCTGCATTTCAAAACCACACAATAACCAGATCCACACGATTCCTCATGTAAACAGTCGGCAAAACTCTGTGCTGACTCAGGTTTCAAAGAGTTGGCGTCAGAACCAGAGTCAGTGAGGGGCCAAGGCAGGACTTTCCCTGCCCTCACTTCTCCCTCGGAGGCACCAGGTTACTCAGCCCCGTCTCATTCACTCTCACTGTCCCACTTTCACAATCAGCTCCTACAGATTTTTTTGGTTTACTTCCCTTCCTCCCTGTTTTTGTCCCCCCCACCCCCACCCCCAACAACAGAGCCATTTCTTCATTCTCATTCCTGGGTAGGTCACTCAGCCCTTTTGTGTCTAAGTTTCCTCATCTGTATAATGAGAACATGAGCTATATCTAACTCACAGGGATATTGTGAGAAACGTTAGTTATTTTGGGAAAAATGCTCTACATGGTATCAAGCATATAGTAAGCCTCGATCCTCAAGAAGTGTTGGGTACTGTTGTTATTATTGACTTAACATCTCTTCCTTAACTAACATTAATGAACAAAGAGGCAATCGGGATTGACTACATGAGATAATGTCTGTAAAAAGACTTTAGAACAGTGCTTTTTTTTTTTTTTTTTTTTTTAAATAGATACAGGATTTCACCATGTTGCCCAGACTGGTCTTGAACTCCTGAGCTCAAGTGATCTGCCTGCCTCAGCCTCCCAAAGTGCTGGGATTACAGGTGTGAGCCACCATGCTTGGCCAAGTGCTTTCTTAAAAAATAGATTTAGGCTGGATGCCGTGGCTCACGCCTGTAATCCCAGCACTTTGGGAGGCTGAGGTGGGCGGATCACCCGAGGTCAGGAGTTTGAGACCAGCCTGGCCAACATGGTGAAACCCCGTCTCTACTAAAAATACAAAAATTAGCCAGGTGTGGTGGCGTGTGCCTGTAATCCCAGCTACTGAGGACGCTGAGGCAGGAGAATTGTTTGAAATTGCTTGAACCCAGGAGGTGGAGGTTGCAGTGAGCCGAGATCTTGCCATTGCACTCCAGCCTGGGCAACAAGATCAAAACTCTGTCTCAAAAAAAAAAAAAAAAAGATTTAGAAGGCTGGGTGTGGTGGCTCACACCTGTAATCCCAACACTTTGGGAGGCTGAGGCGGGTGGATCACCTGAGGTCAGGAGTTCGAGATCAGCCTGACCAACATGGTGAAACCCCCGTCTCTACTAAAACTACAAAAATTAGCTGGGGGTGGTGGTGGTGTGGCTGTAATCCCAGCTACTTAGGAGGCTGAGACAGGAGAATCTCTTGAACCCCGGAGCCAGAGGTTGCAGTGAGCTGAGATCACGCCACTGCACTCCAGCCTGGGTGACAGAGCGAGACTCCGTCCAAAAAAAAAAAAAAAAAAAATAGATTTAGAGGGTACAGCTGCAGTTTTGTGACATGTATATATTACATAGTGGTGAAGTCTGGGCTTTTAGTGTCCTCATCAACCAACAGTGTACATTGTACCCATTAGGCAATTTCTTATCCCTCAACTTCCTCCCACCCAGAACAGTGCTGGATACACAGTAAGCACTCCATAAGGGCTGCTGGTAGTTTTTGTTGTGTTCTTGTTATTAGGCTAACATCCCTGAGTTAATCAAACTTAATTAGCAAGGGAGTATGGCCAGTGAATGAGATAATTTATACAAACACTTTAGCACGTAGTATACAGAAAGTGCTCAATAAGCGGCTGCCATCATCACTACAATTATTATTATTGATCTATCCTCCTCGAATTAAGGGTGTTAATCAGAACCCCAGGGAAGATTCCTGCACTGTCAAAAAGCTGGCGGGCAAGGATTGCCCCACCCCAGCCCCCACCAGGGGTATAGGTCCGTGGGGAAGGGGCAGGGCAGGATGGGGTGGGGATTAGTTTTCTACTGACCCACTCGTTTCTTTCACCATCATTCATGGCCACCACCTTCCCAATGCTCATTCATTCACCCGCACCATTCCCTGCTTGCTAGGATGGTGCCACTCCTGAGTTACAATCCTGGTGCCAGGTAGCCTCAGTTCGAATCCTGGCCATGTCCTGTGATCTTGGGAAAATTCTTCAGTTCCTCTATATCCCATATTTCCTCATCTGTAAAATGGGAATAATAACTGGTACCCATCTCAGAGATTTGTTTTGAGCTCTGAGTGAGATAAACGATGCTGAGTGCCTGGTATACAGTCGGTGCTATATAAATGCCGGCTATTTGCCTGTGTTTTTTGAGACCCCGGTTTTGGTTCCTGGCCACCTGAGTTCCAGTCTTTGTTCTGCCATGTACTGACTCTGTGATCCTGGATAAGTCACTTAACCGCTCCATGCCTCAGTTTCCCCATTTTGTGTTCCTCCCCATTCACCTGCCTTATCTCCCTCCACTGTTGCTATTTAATTTGTTTCCTCTCTGCCACCCCTCACCAGCATGTCAGACATACAAAACAAGGGATTTTTGTGTGCTTGGCACACAGTAGATGCACAATAAATGTTGAAGGGCTGAACTAATTTGGGTTTGAGCCATAGGGAGCTTGGGGGATGTGGGTGATTGGATAGATTCTGGAGACTTTAGGGGACTGGGCTGCGGGGAATGCGGCCTCTAAGCTCTCCGCTGAGGCGCCTTGGAAGGCATAGTGACTGACGTGGAGGTGGGGGAGGGGGCTGGCCCGGGCGAGGCCCTGGGAGAGGGAGAGGAGGCGGGTGGGAGAGGAGGAGGGTGTATCTCCTTTCGTCGGCCCGCCCCTTGGCTTCTGCACTGATGGTGGGTGGATGAGTAATGCATCCAGGAAGCCTGGAGGCCTGTGGTTTCCGCACCCGCTGCCACCCCCGCCCCTAGCGTGGACATTTATCCTCTAGCGCTCAGGCCCTGCCGCCATCGCCGCAGATCCAGTGCCCAGAGAGACACGAGAGGTAAGCAGGGCCCAGGATGGCCCAGCAGGGACCGGGGCTGGGCTGCAGCTTGGGTGCTGGCCACCAGGCCCGTGCACTCCCGTGCTAGATGCCTGTCTACTCAGCTTGGCCTGCGGGTACCAGGACCCTGGGCTAGTCTAGGAGGAAGAGGGTCGGAGGCTGGAACCGCTTTCCCAACCCCGAGGCTCCAAACTCCCTAGAACCCCTGACATCTGTCCCCAACTCCCCCAAACCCATAACCCCCTAATATCACAAATGCTTTCCAAATCTCCCCTCAAATCCCTTCATCCAGCACTTTCCCTCATTGCCCCCTAAATCCCCACCGCTAACCCCTGCGGCTCCCTAAACTCCCCCGTCTCCCCAATCCCCAGTTCCCCAGCTCCCCAGCTCCCAAACTTCTTTTGCCCTCAGATTCCTCAAGTATCACCATTGCCTTAAGCCCCCAAGTTCCCCCAACCCCTTCAACCTCCAAACTCCTCCAGCTCCCTAAATCCCCAACCTCCTCCAAATTCCTCAACCTCCCTAAATTCCCCCAGCCCCCTATATCTCTTAATATACACAACCCCTAAACTCTGCCTCCTCCAAACTCCTCCAGCCCCCAATCCCAAATTCCTCACCCCCAAACTCCCCAACCTTCAGAATTCCCCAATCCCCTCATTCCTCAAACTTCCTTAGCCTCCTTCTCCCCCAAGTGCTACAGCTCCATAACCCCGCAACTCAGTCCCTCAATAATTTAAACTTTCCCAACTCTCTAAACCCTAAATTCCTCTGGGCTCCCCAATCCCCTTAAAATCCCCAAGCTTCGCAACCCCTGAAGCCCAAATCCAGTCCCCTAATCCCCCCCATTGGCTGCCCCGGGGCAGGATGGGGTGGATGACCTGCCCAGGTCAGCAGATCAGCTGGGCTGGGGCCTGCCTGACATCCCTCTTCCCCACAGAACCCACCATGGCCCCCTTTGAGCCCCTGGCTTCCGGCATCCTGTTGTTGCTGTGGCTGATAGCCCCCAGCAGGGCCTGCACCTGTGTCCCACCCCACCCACAGACGGCCTTCTGCAATTCCGACCTCGGTGAGTCCTCACCCCACTCAGCCCACACACTCTGCCTTGGTTTCCCTCTCAGTCCGGTGGGGCTCACGATGGCACTTACCTCTAGAATGATTCCACTCGCCCCTGCTCTTCCTCTGCTTTAGCCACACTGGCATCCTCACACTTCCTTGAGTACTCCGTGCCCAAGCCCACCACAGGACCTGTGTGCTGGCTGCTCCCTCTGCCTGGTACACTTTCCCCCCAGGTATCCACATGGGTGGCTGCCTCAAATGTCACCTTCTCAGGATGGCCTTCCCTGGCCATCTGTTTTTCTTTTTTTTTTTTTTTGAGACGGAGTCTTGTTCTGTCGCCCAGGCTGGAGTGCAGTGGCCGGATCTCAGCTCACTGCAAGCTCCGCCTCCCGGGTTCACACCATTCTCCTGCCTCAGCCTCCCGTACCCTGGCCATCTTATTTAAAATTTTAACCCCTGCCCCTTAGTACTCCTGATCTCCTGTTAAAGAGAAAAATATTCAGTGATAGTTGTTATAGCACAGTAAGGAAGACCATATTCAGGACAATGGTGATGGATACAGGAACCACTGCAACGGGATCTTGCAGTCTGGGAGAGAGATTGGGCTCAACAATGAATATAGCATGGGCCAGTGGGAATGTCTGGGCACTCCCAAATATTTGAGGAGTAAATGAACAAATGAATATATGAAAATGGCTTAAGCAGTGCCTGGTGAAGAGAGACACTCAACACACAGATGAATCAATAAACAAATGTGTAAATCACTTAGTGTGCTGTCTGGCATCCAATAACCCCTATTTATGTATGCACTTTGCTGGTATTATGATGATGATGATCTTATTTTTATTGGCTCATGCAGTCCATTTGATTCATATTTCCCTCCTCTCCTGCAGTCATCAGGGCCAAGTTCGTGGGGACACCAGAAGTCAACCAGACCACCTTATACCAGCGTTATGAGATCAAGATGACCAAGGTATCCCCTGCTCCCGCCCCTTTCCCAGCATTTTCTAACATCTTCCTCCTGATCAAAACAGAAACTTCTGGCCACTGGTTGGTGCAAGAAAGTTGGCTGTGATCTTGGGATGCTATGTGACTTCAGGGAAGAACCTGGAGTGGGAGGATTATGTCAGTAAAAGAGACACTTCCCCTCATCCATCAACAGATGTATAAAGGGTTCCAGGCCTTAGGGGATGCCGCTGACATCCGGTTTGTCTACACCCCCGCCATGGAGAGTGTCTGCGGATACTTCCACAGGTCCCACAACCGCAGCGAGGAGTTTCTCATTGCTGGTGAGGCACCGTCCCCGCGCCCTGTGCCACGCCAACCAGTCCCTGGGGCGCGGCCTAGCAACCGCGAGGGGGCGAGGCTCTGATGGGAATGGTCCCACTGGAAATGGGTACCATCCCAATTTCAGCCTATCAGAAGGCCGGGCCTTTGCCAGCCTGGCGGCTCAGCCAATCACAAGCTGCTTGTCGGTCCCCGCCCCCCCCCCCCCCCCCCCCCCCCCTTTCTCCTTAGGAAAACTGCAGGACGGACTCTTGCACATCACCACCTGCAGTTTCGTGGCTCCCTGGAACAGTCTGAGCTTAGCTCAGCGCCGGGGCTTCACCAAGACCTACACTGTTGGCTGTGAGGAATGCACAGTGAGTACCTGGACCCTGACCTCCAACGGAAGATCCTTCCGGGGCCCTTCCCTAAATCGTGGGCTTGTTTCTTGCTCCCTCTGGCTATTCTGTGTCCCTGTGGCTGCTCCCAAACCCTAAGGGCTGTCCCTGATCTCTCTTGCTATTTCCCCAAGCCCGAGACTGCTCCCTTACAAATTCTGGCTGCTCCCTTGCCCTGTGTCCAATACCGTGTGATCGCCTGTCCCTGGTCCCTCTAACTCTCCCTTGTTACTGTTACTATTCTGTAATCCCACTCTCCATTCCTGAGCCCCTGGGATTGTTTCTTGGTTCCCCAGAATGTTCTCCAAGAACCCAAAGTGCTGTTCCCTAATCCCACTGACCCTTCCTCAGCACATCTGCTTGTTGCTCTGCAGCTCTGACTATTCCAGACACCAGAGGGTGTTACATTGACCTCCTGGCTAGTCTAAGCCCATTCCCTGATGGCTCCTGATGGCCTCTGAGCCCAGTGACTATCTTGGAGCCCCACTGGCTATTCCTGTGCTTAAACTCCTTAGCCGCCAACCGGGGTGGGGCCCCTTACTACTGTCAGTTTTTCCCTGTCCTTTGGGATAATTCCCCAGGTGACCTGCCTGACTGACCCCCAGGGCCTATTCCCCAGCCACCATTCCAGGACACTGATTTACTGGCTTACTGTTACCTTGCAGGACCCAGTGACATTTCCCTCAATGGGAGGGGCTGTCCTGGGGTATGTACTTAGGTGGGGTGAGAGCAAGTCTCCCCAGCGGCTCAGTGTTGAAAGCTGAGGAGAGGAAGTTCTGCTCCATTGGGGAGGCAGGGAGAAACCCTCAGAGATGTCTCCCTCCTCCCTTCCAGGTGTTTCCCTGTTTATCCATCCCCTGCAAACTGCAGAGTGGCACTCATTGCTTGTGGACGGACCAGCTCCTCCAAGGCTCTGAAAAGGGCTTCCAGTCCCGTCACCTTGCCTGCCTGCCTCGGGAGCCAGGGCTGTGCACCTGGCAGTCCCTGCGGACCCGGATAGCCTGAATCCTGCCGGAGTGGAAGCTGAAGCCTGCGCAGTGTCCACCTTGTTCCCACTCCCATCTTTCTTCTAGACAATGAAATAAAGAGTTACCACCCAGCAGACACTGTTTCCGTGTAGTGCCTGGGAACAAACCCGTGTTGCTGATGACCTGGTGTGAGCACCCTGGGACCAGTGGGGATGAGGGATGCCAAATGTTGGGTTTTTATATTTTACTTAAATTCTGACGTACTGGTGGTAATTCTCGACATTGGCATTAGCACTGATGATCTGCAACAGCAGTAATGGTCACTGAACCTGCATTATCAACCGTAACCTTTGAATAATTTCTCCAGTCAATACTTTAAAACATTTTCCTATACTGATTTCCAATTGCTATTTGCCCAGGGCTTTCTGGTTATAAATTCTCCCACAGCTGACAAATCACTGCCTTACTGGGAATTCCCCATTCACACATCTTGCCAGCTGACAAATGCCCTACCAATTGGCAAATGGCTCTCATTGCCTCAAGCACAGTCCTGATGTTGTCCAGTGAGGATGCCCCATCCAAACATGTGGGTGTTACTGTCCCCACCCTCAGGTTTTGTACCATGAGCCTGAAAGGGGACCCAGGGCACCCAGAGTCCCACAGTAACCCAGCTGGGGACTTGGGAAGAAGGGGTGACCCTGGCTCCCCAGCCACGGCTGTAGGACATTCCTTGGAAGGGGCTGTTTGGGGCAGAGGAGAGGTGGGATGGAGAGAAGATATGAGCTAAAAATCCCCAAGCTCTGCCCTCCTCCCTCCCCTACTTCTCCCCTCACTCCTCTAACCAACTTGGAAGGAAATACTGACAGCAATGAAATGCAGGTAGGGTTCAAAATCAAGACCAGTCAGATATGCTGGCCCATACCCTGCACACACCTCCCTCAACCCAACTGTCCCCTCACCCAAACTAGGGTCTCTAGACTCGACCCTCACCTTTCTGGATCATCCTTCCTCTAGAAAAACTGAGTGAGAGACCCTCCAAATACTCCTCTCCGAGGCCTTCCTACTCCCACAGCGGGGTCCAGTCCCTGGCTCCTGCCTCTCATACTCCAAAGGTCTTGACTCAAGTGAGGCCCTTGGGAACTAGAATTCCAGACTGGTGCAAACATTCAATGGAGCACCTGTGTCCTCCTGACCTGAACCTGCTTGAAAAGGGCCCCAATATATCTCCTTCAGTAAAGAAAAGGACCCCCAAATTCCCTCTCATCACAGTACCCACTGCTCTTACCGATAAGAACCCAGGTCTCCTCCAGGGCATCCTAGGTTACCAAGCACAGCCCCCTGGATCTTCTGTGGTCCTGTCCCAGAACCTTTTACACTCCTGGGAGGTTACCCCATGGCCCAAATTATGTCCCAGATGGGAATGGGCAGATTTTGAACACACAGTACTTAGCCACTTGAGCAGGGAATGCACACGCAGCAACAATTTCTGTATTAACATCTATACCTTGGTTACGCCCTTGGAGGGTCTGAACCTTGTCTACTGAAGGAGGCCAACCGCAGCCTTTGCTGATGGGCACAACTGTAAGGGAAGGGCCCGGGCCCTGGTTCATCCCTGGTGACCTTGTCAATGTTCCCTCAGCTGCCTGCAAGAGTCTGACAGCTCCTGGCAATTCACCAAAACTTAGTGTCAGCTACCTGCACTCTTAAGCTGCTCCCTAGCCTCAGGGCCCATATCCTAAGTCCTCACCTCTTCCAAGCCCTGAGGGGAAGGTGAAGTAGCAGGGGAAGGATGGAACCCACTGTGGAGTTCGTTCTGCCGACTTGTCTGCCTTTCAGGTCAGCCCTTCGCCAAGTGCAATGCAGCATGGACAGGGAGGACTGGTGCCTCAGGGGACACAGAGTCTAGAAGAGCAGACGAGGTGACCTCCCCCAGAGACCTGGCATGAGCTCCTGGCAGGATCCATAGCCCTGGGCTCATTACATTCCCCATTGCTCTTGTAGAACATCTATTAAAATGGGTCAAATGAGCATCCTCCATCCCCAGCATTCGGGGTGTCTGTGGGTGGATCTCTGTTTGGGAGAGACTCCGTGACAGCTGAGAGGAAGCTTGTAGGGGTCACAGCCATGTTTGGTATGCGGCATGGGACCCAGCTCAGTGGGGAGCCTGGGGGCCAGTCCTTCTCTCACCTGAGCCTCAGTCCTTCCCCCTTAAACATGGGCGCCACAGTCCTGGCCCAGAATCTTTCAGAGGCTTGTGGTGGGGTTGGAGGATGTTTACGGGGTGTCTTTGCCCCTTGGATACTTTTTGGGGGGGTCAAAACACAGGAAATGGGCCTGGCACAGTGGCTGATGCCTGTAATACCAGTACTTTGGGAGGCTGAGGCGGGCAGATCATGAGGTCAGGAGTTCAAGCCCAGCCTGGCCAACATGGTTTCCATCTCTCCTAAATATATAAAAATTAGCCAGCTGTGGTGGCGCATGCCTATGGTCCCAGTTACTTGGGAGGCTGAGGAACAAGAATTGCTTGAACCCAGGAGGCGGAAGCTGCAGTGAGCTGAGATCATGCTACTGCACTCCAGCCTGGGGGATAGAGCAAGACTCTGTCTCAAAAAAAAAAAAAGAAAAAAAAAAGGCCTGGCATGGTGGCTGGCTCACACCTGTAATCCCAGCACTTTGGGAGGCCAAGGCGGGTGGATCACAAGGTCAGGAGATCAAGACCACCCTGGCTAACAAGGTGAAACCCCATCTCTACTAAAAATACAAAAAAAAAAAAAAAATTAGTGGGGTGTGGTGGTGGGCACCTGTAGTTCCAGCTACTCGGGAGGCTGAGGCAGGAGAATGGCGTGAACTCAGGAGGCAGAGCTTGCAGTGAGCTGAGATCGCGCCACTGCACTCCAGCCTGGGCAACAGAGCTCGACTCCATCTCAAAAAAAAGAAAAAAGCAGGAACCCTGGAACCAGATGTCTGCATTCAAATCCTGCCCCTGCCATGTCTTAGCTCTGTGTCCTTGAATCAATCATATTACCTCTCTGAGCCTCAGTTCCTGCATCTGTAAGACAGGGATAAAAAGAAGGCCGAACTTATAGAGACAATGTCCATATTAAACGAGGTTGTATATGTGAAGTACTTGGAACAGTGCTAGGTATATAGCACTTACAAGCATTAGTTACTAGGAGTAGTTATGATAACTATAACTTTTAACTTTACTAGTGATTACTTATAATATTGCAAACAATGTTTGATATTAGGCACAATAATATACAATATTGGAAATAATGTGTATGATTAGTACCAACAATTTAATGTCCATCTCTCCCCGACACCAGCCTCCTCACCAAAATGCAAGCTCCTGACCCTGCTCTGCCTGAAGGAATGGGGTAGGTCTCTGAGACTCAAAAGCTACTGATGTGATACTAAGATCCCAGAGATCCCAGCTCTTTACGCCATAAATGCTCCTCAGTCCCAGTGTCCCTCTCTCTTTTCCCCCTCACAGACAATCCAGGTTCCTAGTGGAGTCCTGAACCTGTGGCTCATAGAAGCGCCTGATAATAAAGAGCAATGTGGTTAGATCCATCTACACGCCCACCCACAACAACAGTGGCAACACCATGAGGAGAGGTTCCCTTTTAGGGATTCCTAATGGCAGGCCAGCCAACCTGTCCCCACCCTGTGTGGACTCCTCACCCTCAGGTCTCCCTCTGCACCGCCCTGGAACAAAAAGTCCCCATCCCTGGGGCATTCTCCCCACGAAGAACCCCCGCCCCACAATACTATGTTCCCAACTTCAGCCCGCTACAGCAAATTCTGTCCCCAGTCCACAGTGTTCTGAGTCTTTGAGACTTGGGGATCATAGCATGTCCTAGCCAAGGGACATATGGTCATGCTACACTGGTCCTCGGGGCATGGCCTCTGTCCCTCCAGGCCCTTTGAGGGATAGAAATCTGCACTCTGCGAGATAGAGGGGTGCATCCTTGGAAGGGGCTCAGGGAGGAGCCCAGAAAGGGCTTCCTGACTTTCTACAGGAAAGGATGCGATGGGTCCTTGAGTCAGTCCCTCAGGGACTCCCGCAGCCACAGGCGTCCCCTTTGTGTTCTGACTCGCCCCTGTTCTTCCTGCTTCTTGCTCCCCTACTTCTTCCTATTCCCTGCTCCTTGTCCCCGTTACCTACTTCCTATCCTTTACTCCTTCTACATATTCCCTACTCTTTTGTAAAAAAGTTTTATTTTATTTTATTAATTAATTTATTTATTTACTTATTTATTTATTTATTTATTTTGAGACAGAGTCTCACTCTGTTGCCCCAGCTGGAGTGCAGTGGTGCAATCATAGTTCACTACAACCTCAACCTCCTGGGCTCAAGCGATCTTCCCACCTCAGCCACCCAAGTACCTGGGACTACAGGCACATGCCACCATGCCCAGCTAATTTTTTGTAGAGACAGCGTTTCACCGTGTTGCCCAGGCTGGTCTGGAACTCCTAGGCTCAAGCGATCCTCCCACTGCAGCCTCCCAAAGTGCTGGCATTACAGGTGTGGGCCCTCAGACTCCGCCTGCGTGTTCCCTACTATCAAGCCCTGCTCCAGCTCCTGTTCCCATTCCTCGTGGTTCCCTTTCTGTTTGTGATTCTCTTTTATTGTTCCCTGGCCCGCACTGCCCTACTCTTCTAGGAGCAGAAGCTATGAGAAGCATGTAAAGCAGTGCAGTGACTCAGCCACCTCCAGGGGCTTCCCTGTCTCCCCTTCCCTGGGCAGAGCTGCATACCTGAACCCCAACCTCGCACAATCTCTGTGGGGACACGTGCTTCTCTAAGCACTGGCAAGAAGAACATGAACCCACAAACTTGAGTGCCTTCCCTGGTGATCCAAGGTCTACTATTGAATCTTCACATGTGACAGCTTCCTGCCTTGGACCCACACTTTTACTCAGCCATGGTGAGTAGCCATGGAAGTCAGGACTCTCCACCTTCCTTAAACTTATAAACCTCCCTAAGCCCATCAACCTCCCCCAACCACTGCCCCAAGCCCCTTGAAGACCACCAACTTTTTAATTTTTTTGAGACAGGGTCTCCCTCTGTTGCCCAGGCTGAGTGCAGTAGGGTGATCATGGCTCACGGCAGCCTCGACCTCCCTGGCTCAAGTGACCCTCCCAGGCTAGCCTCCCAAGTAGCTGGAACTCCGGGCACATGCCACCACGCCTGGCTAATTTTTCTATTTTTAGTAGAGACGGGGTTTCACTATGTTGCCTAGGCTGGTCTCGAACTCCTGGGTTCAAGCGATCCTCCGGCCTTGGCCTCCCAAAAGGCTGGAGTTACAGGCATGAGCCACTCTGCCCCACCAACAGCCACCAACTTCTAGCCATGCTGGAGTTCTGGTCACATTCTGTTTCTTGATCTGGGTGCAGGTGACAAGAGTATGTTCACTTTGTGAACACTCAAAGGGCTATACACTTAGGATATGTACCCTTTGCTGAATTTGCTATATCTCAATAAAATTGGCCCCCAAAAGAAACTCCCCGTCCCAGTGACATATCCCCCCTGCACCCTCCTTCAATTCCTCACTCAATCCTGCCCTCTCTCCTTCACACAACTCCCACATACCTGACCCTGGTCATTCACATCTCAGGGCCCCTTTTTCTTTCTTTGCTCCACAGGGACTGACTGTGACTCCTGGGCCCAGAGACGGCCTTGGGGTTGGACTCCACCTGTCGCATAGTGAGCCCTCCACAAATACTTGCTGCACTATATATCACTTGAGTGGCGGTGGCAAGGGAGGGCCATTCCCCATTGGGACAGCAGCCCTTCCCCAGGTCTGCATGACCAGGTAGACGTGACCAGGAGAGGGAAGGTGGGGTGAAGGGAAGTTAAACTGCTTAACAAGTCTTCTTATGTCTCCCCAACCCCAGTGGTGACTACTTAGACACAGCTGAGCTGAGCAGCCTTCAGAGGGTTCCTGGCAGTCTGCGACCTGCATGGGAATAGATAAAGCATTGGTCCCAGAGTCCCCAGCACGTGTCTCCCACCACATGATGGAGGCTGGGCAACCTTCCCACCAAGGCTTCCAAGTACCGCTCCTACAAATTCCCTCCATGCTACACAGCGAGCTGGGGAACAAAAGGGGAAAACCCGGTGGCAAGCTGGCCTGCAGGGAGTCTAATGTCTCTGCCGCCTGCCCTCTGTTATCCACCCTTGACTCTGTCTTCTTCCTGGCATCTGAAGTCCTGTTCTCTCTGTCCCTGACAAGAGTAGAATATAGTTCTACTACATAGTCACAAAACGGTCAGGAGGTGCTGCTGTCCTACCAGGCACCAGGAATTAATGAGAAAAGTTGCTGTTAAGGTAGTATGGCTTTGGTAAAGGTTTACAGAAAGTGGCCAATGGAACAGAAGAGAGTTCTGAACATGCAGGGCAAAGATATGAAACGTTAGTACAGGTCGGGCGCAGTGGCTCACGCCTGTAATCCCAGCACTTTGGGAGGCTGAGGCGGGCGGATCACCTGAAGTTAGGAGTTCGAGACCAGCCTGGTCAACATGGTGAAACCCCGTCTCTACTAAAAATGCAAAAATTAGCTGGGCGTGGTGGGATGCCTCTGTAATCCCAGCTACTTGGGAGGCTGAGGTGGGAGAATTGCTTGAACCCGGGAGGTGGAGGCTGCAGTGAGCCCAGATCGCGTCACTGCACTCCAGCTGGGCAACAGACAGAGACCCTGTTTCAAAAAAAGAAAAAAGTTAGTATATATGTGACAGAGGTGGCATACAAGCTTGGTGGGGGACAAAGTCTTACCTATAAGGAAAAAGATGAACTCAATCACTACCTCCTTCACACTGTACATGAAAATGAATTTCAGATGAATGAAGAATTTAGGTGGCAAAAGTGAAACTTTACTGAAAAGTCTCTCTTTGTTCTAGTGACTGGAGTCACTACTTTGATCATACACTAAAGTTCCATATGTATGTGGATCTATAACTGGACTTTTGTTTTTCTTCCTTTAATCTGTCAGCCTGTCTATTCACGGGTTAGCATCACACTATTTAAATTATAAAAGCTTCAGGCTGGGCATGGTGGCTCACGCCTGTAATCCCAGAGTTTTGGGAGGCCAAGGCAGGAAGATTGCTTTAGGCCAGGAGTTTGAGACCAACCGAGGCAACATAGCAAGACCGTACCTCTACAAAATAACAACAACAACAAAAAATTAGCTATACATGCACCTGTAATTATAGCTACTCAGGAGGCTGAGGTGGAAGGATTGCTGGAACCCAGGAGGTTGGGGCTGCAGTGAGCTACGATCATGCCACTGCACTCCGGCCTGGGCAACACAGCAAGATTTTGTCTCAAATAAATAAACAAATAAAATATCCATAAAACGTCTGGTGGCAGAGGCATCAGACTCCCTGTGGGCTGCGAGTATGAGTCCTTATTATTACTTTTCTTTTTCAGGGTTTTCCTAGTTTTTCTTGCATGGTTGCTTTACCATATGAACTTTACTATCAACTCATCTAGCTCTAGATATAAGTTTGTAGGTATATTTTTGGGAATCACATTAAATGTATAAATTAAATAAGGACCTGAGAAGGTGAACTGCCATTTTCATGATGTTGATTCATTCTATCCAAGAACAAGAAATGCCTTTCCATCTGCCTAAATCTACCTTTGTGCCTTTCAGGAGTGTTTTAAACTTTTCCTCATATCACTTTGCACATCCCTTGTTGATCTTATCCCAAAATATTTTATGGTTTCTTTTTTGGTGTTATTGTATATGTTTTCTCTTCTATTATGTCTTCTATCTGGTTATTTGTGTATATAAAAACTACTGATTTCCGCATGTTGATTTCACATGCTGCTGTTACTGCATTCTTTTTTATTTTTATTTTTTGAGGTAAGGTCTCGCTCTGTCACCCAGGCTGGAGTACAGTGGTGGGATCATAGCTCACTGCAGCCTCAAATTCCTGGGCAAAGTGATCCTCCCACCTCAGCCTCCCGAGTAGCTGGGACTACAAGGGCGCACCACTACACCTGGCTAATTTTGTGTGTGTGTGTGTGTGTGTGTGTGTGTGTGTTTAGCAGAGATGGGGTTTCACCATGTTGACCAGGCTGGTCTTGAACTCCTGGGCTCAAGTGATCCTCCTGCCTTGGCCTCCCAAAGTGTTGGGATTACGATGTAAGCCACCGTGCTCACCCTTAATGTGGTTTTGAATTTGTTTGCTGATATTTTATTTAGGATTTTTGCATTGATATTTATAGTAAAAATGGTCTATGCTTTTTTTTTTTTTTTTGTTTTGAGACAAAGTCTCACTCTATCACCCAGGCTGGAGTGCAGTGGCACAATCTCACCTCACTCAACCTCTGCCTCCTGGGTTCAAGTTATTCTCCTGCCTCAGCCTCCAGAGTAGCTGGGACTACAGGCGCACACCACTACGCCCAGCTAATTTTTATATTTTTAGTAGAGAGGGGGTTTCACCATGTTGGTCAGGCTGGTCTCAAACTCCTGATCTCAAGTGATCCACCTGCCTTGGCCTCCCAACATGCTGTAATTACAGCTGTGAGCCACTGCACCCGGTCTATGCTTTTGTTTGTGCTATTAATGTTATAATTGCTTTAGAAAGGTAATACGGAAGTTTGTCTTCATTTTCCATTCTGTGGAACAATTTATGTGGCCATTGGGATTAACTGGTCTCTAGCATTTCAGTGGAATTCCCCTGTGAAATCATCTGGGCCTCATGCTTTTTTATGGGGCAGCTCCTTAATAACTTTCTCTATTTCTTTTATGGAAATTGGTTTGTTAACCTCTACTGGGGTTGATTTTGGTAAACTGTGTTTCCCCAGGAAATTATTTATTTTCATCTAGGTTTTCTATTTTATCTGTGGATGCTTTTTTATATTTTGACTTTTAGAACCATGCTAATGTCTTACATTTAAAAATATACAATTAAATCAGCATTACCAGGCATGGTGGCTCATGCCTGTAATCCCAGCACTTTAGGAGGCCAAGGCAGGTAGATTGCTTCAGCTCAGGAGTTTGAGAGTAGCCTGAGCAACATGGTGAAACTCCATCTCTATAAAAAATACAAAAGAATTAACTAGGTGTGGTGGCACGCACCTGTGGCCCCAGCTACTCAGGAGGCAGAGGTGGGAAGGTTGCTTGAGCCCAGGAGACGGAGGCTGCAGTGAGCCAAGATCATGCCACTGCACTCCAGCCTGGGTGATAGAGTCAAAAAAAAAAAAAAAAAAAAAAAAAGGCTGGGTGTGGTGGCTCACGTCTGTAATCCCAGCACTCTGGGAGGCCAAGGCAAGTGGATCACCTGAGGCCAGAAGTTCGAGACCAGCCTGGCTAACATGGTGAAACCCCGTTTCTACTAAAAATACAAAAAAAAATTCACCGGGTATGGTGGCACACACCTGTAGTCCCAGCTACTTGGGAGGTTGAGGCAAGAGAATTGCTTAAACCTGGTAGGTGGGGGCTGCAGTGAGCCGAGATCACACCACCACACTCCAGCTGGGCGACAGAGTGGGACTCTGTCTCAAAAAAAAAAAAAAAAAAAAAAAAAAAGACCTCCCTTTCAGAAGGGGTCCTGCCCAATACCCAGAAGGAAGGGATGTTTCAGAGAGAGTCTAAGGCTCTGAACAGACAGGCCTTGCTGGGTTTCCCCACTCAGTCTGTTAGCACAAGATCACACCCATTTTGCCCCATCACATTTCTTTCTTCCTTCCTTCCTTCCTTCCTTCCTTCCTTCCTTCCTTCCTTTCTTTTGTTCCTCCCTCCCTCCCTCCTTCTTTCCTTCCTTCCTTTCTTTCTTTCCTTTTTTTTTTGAGACGGAGTTTTCTCACTCAGTCTGTTAGTACAAGATCACACCCATTTTGCCCCATCACATTTCTTTCTTTTTTCTTTCTTTCTTTCTTTCTTTCTTTCTTTCTTTCTTTCTTTCTTTCTTTCTTTCTTTCTTTCTTTCTCTCTCTCTCTCTCTCTCTCTCTCTCTCTCACTCCCTCCCTCTCTCTCTTTCCTTCCTTCCTCCCTCCCTCCCTCCCTCCTTCTTTCCTTCCTTGCTTTCTTTCTTTCCTTTTTTTTTTGAGACAGAGTTTCTCTTTTGTTGCCCAGGCTGAGTTCAATGGTGCAATCTCGACTCACTGCAACCTCTGCCTCCCGGCTTCAAGCAATTCTCCTGCCTCAGCCTCTTGAGTAGCTGGGATTACAGGCATGCACCACCGCACCCGGCTAATTTTGTATTTTTAGTAGAGACAGGGTTTCTCCATGTTGGTCAGGTTGGTCTAGAACTCCCGACCTCAGGTGATCCGCCTGCCTCGGCCTCCCAAAGTGCTGGGATTACAGGCGTGAGCCCGCCCGGCCGTCCCATCACATTTCTATACAGTTACAAATCATGCCTATGCAATGAAGTCTCCATTAAGGGCTGAAGAGGATGGAGTTGGAGACCTTCTGGATAGCCGAACATTTGGGGTTCCTGAAGAGTGGGGCATGGAAGGTCTGTGCTCTGTCCAACATGCTTTGTCCTCCGCATCGCTTCATCTGTATCCTTTGTAATGTAATACTCTTTACAGTAAACCAATCATGTAAATAAGTGTTTCCCTGAGTTCCATGAGTCACACTAGCAACCTAACTGAACCTGAGGAAGGGGTTGTGGACCCCGATTTATAGCTAGTTGGTCAGAAGCAAAGGTAAAATAACCTGGGGCTTGCCATCAGCATTAGAAGTAGGGCTTAGTTTTGTGGGACTGCATCCTTAACCTGTGTGATCTGATGCTATCCTCCAGGTAGACAGTGTCAGAATTGAATTGCAGGACATCCAGCTGGTATATTAATTTGCTGCAGAATTAATTGCTTGCTTGGTGTGTGTGCAAGTAAAAACCTCCACACATTGTATTGTGAGAGCAGAAGAAAAAAACAGTTTGATTCTTCTACTCACACACACATAAAAATTTTATATATATACATATATGTGAAATTAAGAAGTGAAATGTCCTAGCTTTGCACAATGAGAGGGCCTTGAAGCAAGAACATTCCAGTAGCAATGAGTGAATCTAGTTCCCAGATCTTGGCTTTGAAATACTATTATCTTAGGGCTGGGTCCGGGAAAGAACAAGATATGCCTGGAGGTGATGTCAGCAGAAATTTAAGAGTCTATAAAAATCCTCTCCTCCTTAAAAGCAATGAGAACATTGGCAAAAATTGTCAAAACAAACTTATCAGAACTCTGGAAACTGACCAAGGTTTATAATTCAGAAAGCGTTTTTTCAAGAAAATGACTGAATCTTGGTAACAACAGGAAACTTTGTGGCATTTGAACTTCTCCTGTACCCATCCCTTCTCCTCACCTCCACAAAAGCCTTGAAAACCAACAGCCCTGCAATTCCGGTGAAAACTAGCAGACCAGCAACCATTGGAGGAGGCAGAACAGGGTTGGAGTTCCTCCAAAACCTCATTTCCAGAGAACTGTCTTTATTTGATCTGTCTGGCACTATCCTGAATACTCCACTCATGGGGCTCATTTGGTATAAACAGCTTCCTCTAAGGGTGCTTTTCAGAAACAATTAGCAGCAACTGTTTAACACAGCAGTGATAACAATTAGGAAAAAACAACAAGCTTATCAAGAAAATGTAAAAGGAAAATCTAGGTAATGATATGTCCATTATCGGTCCATTATTAGGCTTTAAAAAGCTCTGACATATGCCTGGGAATGTAGAAAACCACAAATACGCATAAGGCTGTATGTATACCTAGGATCTCTGGCTGACCTCAAAACTCTGCACAAGCAGGAAATCAAGGATAAGGCAAAGTTGTAAA
This sequence comes from Rhinopithecus roxellana, assembly GCF_007565055.1. Classification (NCBI taxonomy): domain Eukaryota; kingdom Metazoa; phylum Chordata; class Mammalia; order Primates; family Cercopithecidae; genus Rhinopithecus; species Rhinopithecus roxellana. The sequence continues at coordinate 34,807,554 of NC_044555.1, read as the reverse complement.
CAGCCTGCCTTTGCATTAAAGGCACACCCCAACATGCACACAGAGCCCATCAGCAAAGTCTGGGAGACTTACTGGTTTCAGGTGATTTAAAGAAATATCTGTCCAATCATTAGCTGACCACTAAGCTAATGGAGCAGAGACTTGGGTAGCCACACATGACAAAGAACACAGGCTTTACAGAATTAGTTCAGGAAAGTCACTAAAAGCAAAACAAAACAAAGCAATAAAAACAAATCCTGAGGAGGAGAGACAATCTGATTCCCAGAGTTGTCACATTATATTATTTAAATGTTCAGTTTTCAACAAAAATTTATGAGAGATGCAAAGAGACAAAATTAAGTGTGATCCAAACACAGGGAAAAAAGCAGTCAAACACTGTCCCTGAGGAAACCCAGATGTTAGACTTAATAGGCAAAAACTGTAAATCAGTGATTTTTAATATTTTCAAAGAACTAAAGGAAACTATGTTTAAAGGACTAAAGGAAAGGATAAAATGATATCCTAATACATAGAGAGTATCAATAAAGAGAAATTACACAAAAAAGAAATTCTGGGCCGGGTGTGGTGGCTCACGCCTGTAATCCCAGCACTTTGGGAGACTGAGGCAGGTGGATCACCTGAGGTCAGGAGTTCGAGACCAGCCTGGCCAATATGGTGAAACTCCCTCTGTACTAAAAATACAAAAATTATCCAGGCGTGGTGGTGTGTGCCTGTATTCCCAGCTACTTGGGAGGCTGAGGCACAAGAATTGCTTGAACTTGGGATGTGGAGGTTGCACTGAGCTGAGATCACGCCATTGCACTCTAGCCTGGGTGACAAGAGTGAAACTCCAGCTCAAAAAAAAAAAAAAAAAAAAGACATTCTGGAGATAAAAAGCATAATAACTGAAATGAAAAATTCACTAGAGGGGATCAACAGTAGCTTTGAGCTGGCAGAGTAAAGAATCAGTGAATTTGAAGACAGGTCAAGTGAGACGATCCAATCTGAGGAAGAGAAAGAAGAAAAGTAAATGAAATGAACACCTAGAGGTCTGGGGAACACCATCAATCATATAAACACCCACATAATGGGAGTCCCAAAAGGAGAGGGGAAAGAGAGAAAAAAAAGGTGCAAGAAAGACTATTTGAAGGAATAATGTAGCTAAAAATCCCCCAGTTTGATTTAAAGCATTAATCTATGCATTCAAGAAGTGCAACGAACTCCAACTAAGAAATTCAAAGATATGGGCACTGAGACACATCATAAACTTATAAAAGCTAAAGACAGAGAGAATCTTGAAAGTAAGAGAGAAGTAACTCATCATATACAAGGAATCCTCAATAGGATTAGCAGCTAATTTCTCATTAGAAATCTTGAAGTCAGAAGGCAGTAGGACAACATATTCAAAGTACTGAAAGAAAAAGACTGCCAAACAAGAATTCTACATCCAGCAAAATTATCTTTCAAAAATGAAGGAGAAATTAAGACATTCACAGATAAACTGAGATAATTCATCACTAGCACACTTCTACAAGAAATGCTAAAGGGAGTCCTTCAGGGTGAAATAAAATTATACTAGCTAGTATTGTAAATCTACATATAGAAATAAATAGCACCTGTAAAGTTAACTACATAGGTAAATATAAAAGACAGTATAAATGCATTTTTTTGCATGTAACACTTTTTTTCCTCCTATCTGATTTAAAAGACAACTGCATAAAGCAATAACTATAACTATGTTCATGGGCACACAATGTGTAAAGACGTAATTTGTTTGACAATGATAGCACAAAGGAGGGATGAAGGAATAAAGTTAGATAGAGGCAATTTCTTTGTATTACTGAGCTTAATTTGGTATTAATTCTAACTGGAGAAATATAAATAATATGTTAATTGTAATTCCCAGGGAAACGACTAAGCAGAAAAAAAAAAAAAAAAAAAAACAAACAAAAAAAAACAGGCTAAGTGTAGTGGCTCATGCCTATAGTCACAACACTTTGGGAGGCCAAGGTGGGTGGATAACGTAAGCTCAGGAGTTTGAGACCAGCATGGGCAACATGGCAAGATCCTGTCTCTACAAAAAATTTAAAAATTGACCAGGCACAGTGGCACACGCCTGTAATCCCAGCACTTTGGGAGGCCAAGGCGGGCGGATCACAAGGTCAGGAGTTTGAGACCAGCCTGGCCAACATGGTGAAACCCCGCCTCTACTAAAAATACAAAAACATTAGCTGGGCATGGTGGCAGGCATATAGTCCCAGCTACTCAGGAGGCTGAGGCAAGAGAACTGCTTGAACCTGGGAGGTGGCGGTTGCAGTGAGCCGAGATTGCGCCACTGTAATGCAGCCTGGGTGACAGAGTGAGACTCTGTCTCAAAATAAATAAATAAATAAATAAATAGATAAATAAATAAATAAATAAAATAAAATAAAAATAAATACATAAATTAATTGATTAAAAATTAGCTGGGCATGGTGGCATGTGCCTGTGGTCCCAGCTACTCAGGAGGCTGAGGCAGGAGGGTAGCTTGAGCCCAGGAGGCTGAGGCTGTAATGAGCCATGTTCCTACCATGGCACTCTGGCCTGGGTGACAGAGCAAGACCCTGTCTCAAAAAAACATACAAAAATTTTTTAAATTAAAAACAAAATAAAAGACATAGGGAAGAAACAACAGAAAAATAAAAAATGGTACACTAGAAAATATCTGTTTAACATAAAAGAAGCATTACCAGAAGAATACAGGAATAAAAAATAAGATATAGAAAACAAATAGCAAAATTGCAAACATAAACTCTACCTTATCAGTAATTACAATAACATAAGTTAATTAAACACTGCAATTAACCCTTTTCCCGTTTAGGAAAAAAAAAAAAAAACGTGCAGCTTGATGCCTGTGCTCACTTGATTTTATATAAACATGCTCTTTGAGGCTGAAGCAAAGCTAACTGATTTTCAGTGTCAAAACAAAATATGAAAACTCTTCTTGGAGTTATTTCTAAGCAGAACTAACATCAGAATCATCTGAATCATCAGAATCATCTATTTTGGAAAAATCAGATTCATCAAATGAATCTTCAGCCAACAACTGTTCAAGAATGATGTTAACATCATTTGCAGGAATTTCAGCATTTTCAGCGATTGAGAATTATTGTATTTTGTAAATGGAAATACCATTCCTACAAACAGAATGCTAGAAATAGAATGATGCCTTTTGTTTCCAAAGTCAATATACTAGAGTGATGTGAAAATAATAATAAAAACGAGATAGTTTGTGGCAAAGTTATCTCGGGGTAAACACTGCAGCCACAAGTGCCATCAGAGAGTATTCTTAGGGCAAATGGTAAAGGGTTAATAGGCACAGTGGATGAAAAACATGACTTAATTATATGCTGTCTATAAGAGGCACATTTTAGATTCAAAGACCCAAATAAGTTGAAAGTAAATGGATGGAAAAAGATTTACCATGCAAGCAGTAGACAAAAGAGAGCTGGAATAGCTATACTAATATGAGGTAAAATAGAATTTAAAACAGCAATTGTTACTTGAGATAAAAACATTTTATAATCATAAAAGAGTCAATCCATCAAGAAGATTTAACAATAATAAACATATATGCACCTAACAACACAGCACAAAATATATAAAATAAAAACAGGCAGAATTGGAGACAGAAATAGACAATTCAACAATTATAGCTGGAGACTTCAATACCCCACTTAAAGAAATGGATAAAACAACTAGACAGGGATCCAACAAAGAAGTTTATTTTATTTATTTATTTATTTATTTTTGGGGATGTGGTCTCACTCTGTCACCCAGGCTGGAGTGCAGCAGTGCAATCTCAGCTCACTGCAACCTCCACTTTCTGGGCTCAAGTGATCCTCCCACCTCAGCCTCCTGAGTAGCTGGGACTACAGGCGTGTGCCACCATGTGGCTTTTGGTGTGTGCGTGTGTATTTTTTGTAGAGATGGGGTTTTGCCATGTAGCCCAGGATGGTCTTGAACTCTTGCACTCAAGCAATCCACCCGCCTCAGACTCCCAAGGTGCTGGAATTACAGGCATGAGCTACTGTGCCCAGCCAATAAGGAAGATTTGAAAAATGCTATAAACCAGGCCGGGCGTGGTGGCTCAAGCCTGTAATCCCAGCACTTTGGGAGGCCAAGACGGGCGGATCACGAGGTCAGGAGATCGAGACCATCCTGGCTAACACGGTGAAACCCCGTCTCTACTAAAAAATACAAAAAAACTAGCTGGGCGAGGTGGCGGGCACCTGTAGTCCCAGATACTTGGGAGGCTGAGGCAGGAGAATGGCATAAGCCCAGGAGGCAGAGCTTGCAGTGAGCTGAGATCCGGCCACTGCACTCCAGCCTGGGCGACAGAGCCAGACTCCGTCTCAAAAAAAAAAAAGAAAAATGCTATAAACCAATTAGACCTCATAGACATCTATAGAACACTTCACCCTACAATGGCAGAATACACATTCTTCTTCGGTGCACATGGAACATTCTTCAGGACAGACCATATGTTAAGTCAGAAAACAAATCTCAGCAAGTTGAAAAGGACTGAAATTATACAAAATATGTTCTTTGACCACAACAGAATGAAACTAGACATCAAAAACAGAAAAAATTAGAAAAATTTACAAATATGTGGAAAGTAACACACTCCTAAATAACCAATAGGTCAAATAAAAAATCACAAGGGAAATTAGAAGATACTTTGAGATGAATGAAAATGAACACACAACATATCAAAATGTAAGGGATGCAGTTAAAGTGGTGCTTAAAGGAGAATTCATAGTTGTAACTGCCTATATCTAAAAAGAACAAAGGTATCAAAATCAATAACCTAATCTTCCAATTTTTTTTTCTAGGAAATTAGAAAGAAAAGAGCAGACTAAGTCCAAAGCAAGCACAAGGAAAAAAATAATAAGAGTGGAAATAAATAACATAAAGAATTTTAGGGGCGGAGCAAGATGGCCGAATAGGAACAGCTCCAGTCTCCAACTCCCAGCGCGAGCGACACAGAAGACCGGTGATTTCTGCATTTTCAACTGAGGTACTGGGGTCATCTCACTAGGGAGTGCCGGACAATCGGTGCTGGTCAGCTGCTGCAGCCTGACCAGCGAGAGCTGAAGCAGGGCGAGGCATCGCCTCACCTGGAAGCGCAAGGGGGAAGGGGATCCGTTTTCCTAGCCAGGGGAACTGAGACACACAACACCTGGAAAATTGGGTAACTCCCACCCCAATACTGCGCTGTAAGCATACAGGCACACCAGGAGAATATATCCCACACCTGGCCGGGAGGGTCCCACGCCCACGAAGCCTCCCTCACTGCTAACACAGCAGTCTGCCGCGATCTATCCGCAAGGCAGCAGCGAGGCTGGGGGAGGGGCGCCCGCCATTGCTGAGGCTTAAGTAGGTAAACAAAGCCGCTGGGAAGCTCGAACTGGGTGGAGCTCACAGCAGCTCAAGGAAGCCTGCCTGTCTCTGTAGTCTCCACCTCTGGGGACAGCGCACAGCTGAAGACCAACAGGGGAAGTAGCGGGAGCCGGTGCAGACGCGAACGACTCTGTCTGACAGCTTTGGGGAGAGCCGTGGATCTCCCAACGTGGAGGTTGAGATCTGAGAACGGACAGACTGCCTGCTCAGGTGTGTCCCTGACCCCGGAGTAGCCTAGCTGGGAGAAATCCCCCACTAGGGGCAGTCTGACACCCCACACCTCACAGGGTGGAGTACACCCCTGAGAGGAAACTTCCAAAGGAAGAATCAGACAGGTACACTCGCTGTTCAGCAATATTCTATCTTCGGCAACCTCTGCTGCTGATACCCAGACAAACAGGGTCTGGAGTGGACCTCAAGCAATCTCCAACAGACCAACAGACAGTCCTTCTGACTGTCAGAAGGAAAACTATCAAACAGGAAGGACACCTATACCAAAACCCCATCAGTACGTCACCACCATCAAAGACCAGAGACAGATAAAACCACAAAGATGGGGAAGAAGCAGGGCAGAAAAGCTGGAAATTCAAAAAATAAGAGTGCATCTCCCCCTGCAAAGGAGCGCAGCCCATCGCCAGCAATGGATCAAAGCTGGTCGGAGAATGACTTGGACGAGAGGAGAGAAGAAGGCTTCAGTCCATCAAACTTCTCAGAGCTAAAGGAGGAATTACGTACCCAGCGCAAAGAAACTAAAAATCTTGAAAAAAGAGTGGAAGAATTGACAGCTAGACTAATTAATGCAGAGAAGATCATAAACGAAATGACAGAGATGAAAACCATGACACGAGAAATACATGACAAATGCACAAGCTTCAGTAACCGACTCGATCAACTGGAAGAAAGAGTATCAGCGATTGAAGATCAAATGAATGAAATGAAGCGAGAAGAGAAACCAAAAGAAAAAAGAAGAAAAAGAAATGAGCAAAGCCTGCAAGAAGTATGGGATTACGTAAAAAGACCAAATCTACGTCTGATTGGGGTGCCTGAAAGTGAGGGGGAAAATGGAACCAAGTTGGAAAACACTCTTCGGGAAATCATCCAGGAGAACTTCCCCAACCTAGTAGGGCAGGCCAACATTCAAATTCAGGAAATACAGAGAACACCACAAAGATACTCCTCCAGAAGAGCAACTCCAAGACACATAATTGCCAGATTCACCAAAGTGGAAATGAAGGAAAAAATCTTAAGGGCAGCCAGAGAGAAAGGTCGGGTTACCCACAAAGGGAAGCCCATCAGACTAACAGCAGATCTCTCGGCAGAAACTCTACAAGCCAGAAGAGAGTGGGGGCCAATATTCAACGTTCTTAAAGAAAAGAATTTTAAACCCAGAATTTCATATCCAGCCAAACTCAGTTTCATAAGTGAAGGAGAAATAAAATCCTTTACATATAAGCAAATGCTTAGAGATTTTGTCACCACCAGGCCTGCCTTACAAGAGACCCTGAAGGAAGCCCTAAACATGGAAAGGAACAACCGGTATCGCAAAAACATGCCAAAATGTAAAGACCATCGAGGCTAGGAAGAAACTGCATCAACTAACGAGCAAAATAACCAGTTAATATCATAATGGCAGGATCAAGTTCACACATAACAATATTAACCTTAAATGTTAATGGACTAAATGCTCCAATTAAAAGACACAGACTGGCAAACTGGATAAAGAGTCAAGACCCATCAGTCTGCTGTATTCAGGAGACCCATCTCACATGCAGAGACACGCATAGGCTCAAAATAAAGGGATGGAGGAAGATCTACCAAGCAAATGGAGAACAAAAAAAAAGCAGGGGTTGCAATCCTTGTCTCTGATAAAACAGACTTTAAACCATCAAAGACCAAAAGAGACAAAGACGGCCATTACATAATGGTAAAGGGATCAATTCAACAGGAAGAGCTAACTCTCCTAAATATATATGCACCCAATACAGGAGCACCCAGATTCATAAAGCAAGTCCTTAGAGACTTACAAAGAGACTTAGACTCCCATACAATAATAATGGGAGACTTCAACACTCCACTGTCAACATTAGACAGATCAACGAGACAGAAAGTTAACAAGGATATCCAGGAATTGAACTCATCTCTGCACCAAGCGGACCTAATAGACATCTATAGAACTCTCCACCCCAAATCAACAGAATATACATTCTTCTCAGCACCACATCACACTTATTCCAAAATTGACCACATAATTGGAAGTAAAGCACTCCTCAGCAAATGTACAAGAACAGAAATTATAACAAACTGTCTCTCAGACCACAGGGCAATCAAACTAGAACTCAGGACTAAGAAACTCAATCAAAACCGCTCAACTACATGGAAACTGAACAACCTGCTCCTGAATGACTACTGGGTACATAACGAAATGAAAGCAGAAATAAAGATGTTCTTTGAAACCAATGAGAACAAAGATACAACATACCAGAATCTCTGGGACACATTTAAAGCAGTGTGTAGAGGGAAATTTATAGCACTAAATGCCCACAAGAGAAAGCAGGAAAGATCTAAAATGGACACTCTAACATCACAATTAAAAGAACTAGAGAGGCAAGAGCAAACACATTCAAAAGCTAGCAGAAGGCAAGAAATAACTAAGATCAGAGCCGAACTGAAGGACATAGAGACACAAAAAACCCTCCAAAAAATCAATGAATCCAGGAGTTGGTTTTTTGAAAAGATCAACAAAATTGACAGACCGCTAGCAAGACTAATAAAGAAGAAAAGAGAGAGGAATCAAATAGATGCAATAAAAAATGATAAAGGGGATATCACCACTGACCCCACAGAAATACAAACTACCATCAGAGAATACTATAAACGCCTCTACGCAAATCAACTAGAAAATCTAGAAGAAATGGATAATTTCCTGGACACTTACACTTTCCCAAGGCTAAACCAGGAAGAAGTTGAATCCCTGAATAGACCAATAGCAGGCTCTGAAATTGAGGCAACAATTAATAGCCTACCCACCAAAAAAAGTCCAGGACCAGATGGATTCACAGCTGAATTCTACCAGAGGTACAAGGAGGAGCTGGTACCATTCCTTCTGAAACTATTCCAATCAATAGAAAAAGAGGGAATCCTCCCTAACTCATTTTATGAGGCCAACATCATCCTGATACCAAAGCCTGGCAGAGACACAACAAAAAAAGAGAATTTTCGACCAATATCCCTGATGAACATTGATGCAAAAATTCTCAATAAAATACTGGCAAACCGGATTCAGCAGCACATCAAAAAGCTTATCCACCATGATCAAGTGGGCTTCATCCCTGGGATGCAAGGCTGGTTCAACATTCGCAAATCAATAAACGTAATCCAGCATATAAACAGAACCAAAGACAAGAACCACATGATTGTCTCAATAGATGCAGAAAAGGCTTTTGACAAAATTCAACAGCCCTTCATGCTAAAAACGCTCAATAAATTCGGTATTGATGGAACGTACCTCAAAATAATAAGAGCTATTTATGACAAACCCACAGCTAATATCATACTGAATGGGCAAAAACTGGAAAAATTCCCTTTGAAAACTGGCACAAGACAGGGATGCCCTCTCTCACCACTCCTATTCAACATAGTGTTGGAAGTTCTGGCTAGGGCAATCAGGCAAGAGAAAGAAATCAAGGGTATCCAGTTAGGAAAAGAAGAAGTCAAATTGTCCCTGTTTGCAGATGACATGATTGTATATTTAGAAAACCCCATCGTCTCAGCCCAAAAGCTCCTTAAGCTGATAAGCAACTTCAGCAAAGTCTCAGGATACAAAATTAATGTGCAAAAATCACAAACATTCTTATACACCAGTAACAGACAAGCAGAGAGCCAAATCAGGAATGAACTTCCATTCACAATTGCTTCAAAGAGAATAAAATACCTAGGAATCCAGCTTACAAGGGATGTAAAGGACCTCTTCAAGGAGAACTACAAACCACTGCTCAGTGAAATCAAAGAGGACACAAACAAATGGAAGAACATACCATGCTCATGGATAGGAAGAATCAATATCGTGAAAATGGCCATACTCCCCAAAGTTATTTATAGATTCAATGCCATCCCCATCAAGCTACCAATGAGTTTCTTCACAGAATTGGAAAAAAACTGCTTTAAAGTTCATATGGAACCAAAAAAGAGCCCGCATTGCCAGGACAATCCTAAGTCAAAAGGACAAAGCTGGAGGCGTCACGCTACCTGACTTCAAACTATACTACAAGGCTACAGTAACCAAAACAGCATGGTACTGGTACCAAAACAGAGATATAGACCAATGGAACAGAACAGAGTCCTCAGAAATAATACCGCACATCTACAGCCATCTGATCTTTGACAAACCTGAGAGAAACAAGAAATGGGGAAAGGATTCCCTATTTAATAAATGGTGCTGGGAAAATTGGCTAGCCATAAGTAGAAAGCTGAAACTGGATCCTTTCCTTACCCCTTATACGAAGATTAATTCAAGATGGATTAGAGACTTAAATGTTAGACCTAATACCATAAAAACCCTAGAAGAAAATCTAGGTAGTACCATTCAGGACATAGGCATGGGCAAGGACTTCATGTCTAAAACACCAAAAGCAACGGCAGCAAAAGCAAAAATTGACAAATGGGATCTAATTAAACTAAAGAGCTTTTGCACAGCAAAAGAAACTACCATCAGAGTGAACAGGCAACCTACAGAATGGGAGAAAATTTTTGCAACCTACTCATCTGACAAAGGGCTAATATCCAGAATCTACAAAGAACTCAAACAAATATACGAGAAAAAAACAAACAACCCCATCAAAAAGTGGGCAAAGGATATGAACAGACATTTCTCAAAAGAAGATATTCATACAGCCAACAGACACATGAAAAAATGCTCATCGTCACTCGCCATCAGAGAAATGCAAATCAAAACCACAATGAGATACCATCTCACACCAGTTAGAATGGCAATCATTAAGAAGTCAGGAAACAACAGGTGTTGGAGAGGATGTGGAGAAATAGGAACACTTTTACACTGTTGGTGGGATTGTAAACTAGTTCAACCATTATGGAAAACAGTATGGCAATTCCTCAAGGATCTAGAACTAGATGTACCATATGACCCAGCCATCCCACTACTGGGTATATACCCAAAGGATTATAAATTATTCTACTACAAAGACACATGTACACGTATGTTTATTGCGGCACTATTCACAATAGCAAAGACTTGGAATCAACCCAAATGTCCATCTGTGACAGACTGGATTAAGAAAATGTGGCACATATACACCATGGAATATTATGCAGCCATAAAAAAGGATGAGTTTGCGTCCTTTGTAGGGACATGGATGCAGCTGGAAACCATCATTCTTAGCAAACTAGCACAAGAACAGAAAACCAAACACCGCATGTTCTCACTCATAGGTGGGAACTGAACAATGAGATCACTTGGACTCGGGAAGGGGAACATCACGCACTGGGGCCTATCATGGGGAGGGGGGAGGGGGGAGGGGGGAAGGGGGAGGAGGGAGGAATTGCATTGGGGAGTTATACATGATATAAATGATGAATTGATGCGTGCTGACGAGTTGATGGGTGCAGCACACCAACATGGCATAAGTATACATATGTAACAAACCTGCACGTTATGCACATGTACCCTAGAACTTAAATAAAAAAAAAAAAAAAAGAAAAGATATAGATACATAAAGATATTGATACAGAAATAATGCTGCACATTCAAACATTCAATTTTGTGATGATTTGCCTGTAATTTTATGAAAATGTTATCAGAAAATAAAACAGTTTAAAAATAAAAAAAAAGAATTTTAAAAATAGAGAAACTGATAAAACAAAAATTTGGTTCTTTGAAAACATCAATAAAATTGACAAACCTTTAGACTAAGAAAAAAAAAAGGGCAGAAAACTCTAATTACTAAAATCAGGAATGAAAGAGTGGACATACTACTGTCCTTACAGAAATAAAAAGTATTATAAAAGAGTACTGTGAAAAATTATGTGCCAATAAGTTAGAAAACCTAGATGAAATGGACAAATTCCTAGAAAGACACAAAATACAAAAACTGACTTGGTAAGAAATGGAAAATCTGAATAGACCTATAACAAGTGAAGAGATTGATTTAGGAATAAGTAAAACTTCCTACAAAGACATACCCAGGACTAGATGTCTTAACTCGTGAATTCTACCAAACATTTAAAAAGAATTAATGCCGACCAGGCATGGTGGTTCACACCTGTAAACCTAGCACTTTGGTAGGCCAAAGCAGGAGGATCACTTGAGCCCAGGAGTTCAAGACCAGCCTGAGCAACACAGCAAGACCCTGTCTCAAAAAAAAATTAATGCCAATCTTTACAAAATCTTCCCAAAAATAGAAGAAGAAGGAACACTGTCCAACCCATTCTATGAGGCCAGTGTTATCCTGATACCAAAACCAGACAAAGACATCATAAGAAAACTACAGAGCAATGTCTCTTATGAATATAGATACAATAATCCCTAACAAAATAATCACAAACTGAATCCCACAACATACAAAAAGTATTTATACCAAGGCCAAGTGAGATTTAGCCTAGGAATGCAAATGTCTACACCTAGACACATCATAAACAAACTTATGAACCTATCAACTTGCATGAAAATCAATTAATGTACTATATACCATATTCTTAGAATAAAGGACAAAATTCACACAATCATGTCAATAAACACAGAAGAACCATTTGACAATGTCCAACATCCTTTCACGACAAAAATACTCAACCAACTAAGAATAGAAGGAGAAATTTGTCAACACTTAGGTAGCAGTTAATATATGCCAGATGCATTGTTCTAGACACCTTACATTTACTAAGTAATTTCATTCTCACACCAACTATATGAGGCGGGAACTATTATTACCTACATTTTGCAGATGAATAAACTGAGGTACAGGGTGTTTAAGTAACTTTTCCTGTGTGAAGCAGCTAATAAGTTGTGGAGGTAAGATTCTCATACAGAAATTCTGGCTACAGAGTCCATGCTCTTAATCACATTCTGCTGTAATGTCTCTCAAAGAATGTAGAATAATAATAATGATAAACAATTGGGTTTCCTTAAAACTAATGATTTAGGCCGGGCATGGTGGCTCATGCCTGTAATCCCAGCACTTTGGGATGCCGAGGCGGGCAGACTGAGACCATGCTGGCCAACATGGTGAAACCCCGTTTCTACTAAAAATACAAAAATTAACTGGGCGTGGTGGCGCACGCCTGTAGTCCTGGGAGGCTACTCGGGAGGCTGAGGCAGGAGAATCGCCTGAACCTGGGAGGCAGAGGCTGCAGTGAGCCGAGATCATGCCACTGCACTCCAGCCTGGCGACAGAGTGAGACTCCTCCTCAAAAAACAAAAACAAAAACAAAAACTGATGATTCAATCTTTATCTGTAAGTAAACTTAACTTACAACACTGTTGATGTATATCAGTGACCATAATTTGTAATACTGGTAAGAATTGCTAATATTAGTAGCAATGTTTATTTAATCAAGTTGATAATGTTGGGTCAATATTGATATTTAATTATAATTTTAGTCATAAAATTGGTGATCATTTATATGAGCAAACATAATTTGTAATATTGGTAAAAATTGACAAAATTACTTATACAATTTGATTGCATTAGTAACAATTATTTAATTTCTATTTGTAACTATAATTTGATTCATAACTGTGGTACTCATAATTTATATTAGTAATCAAAATTTTAATATTAGTGTTTTTTTATAATAGCAGTTAGAATGTTAACCATATTAGTAATGATTTCTATTAGGAACTACAAGATAATTCAAAACAGAGGTACTCATGGGTTATATTAGTAATCTTAATTTGTAACACTGGTAATAGTTATATCTGTAACAATTTTTACACTGTTTGTACTAATGGTTTAATTTTATTTACTTATTTATTTAATGTTTTGAGACAGGGTCTCACTCTGTTGCCCAGGCTGGGGTGCAGTGGTGCTCTCATGGCTCATTGCAGCCTCAACCTCCAGGGCTCAAGCAATCTTCCCATCTCAGCCTCCCAAGTAGCTGGGACTACAGGTGCATATCACCACGCCAGGCTGATTTTTAAATTTTTTTGTGGAAATGGGGTCTCACTACATTGCTCAGGCTGGTGTCAAACTCCTGGGCTCAAGAGATCCTCCCACTTTGGGTTTAAATTTTTTAAAAATAATTATAATAGTTTACAACATAGGTACTAATCATTTATACTAATAGACTTAATTTGTAACACCATAATGCACTATAATATTAATTGTTATATTTGATGATATTAGCAATGATAATTCACTTTCTATTATTCAAATGTTCAGCATATTTTATTCTGGCATATTGTAGCCCAATGACCCAACTGTGGTAGTCTCCACTGCGTGTGCCATGCTTATATAATTCAAAACAGGTGCTTATAATTTATATTAGAGCACAATTTGTAATATCAATAATCATTTGTAATAACAGCAATAATCTTCGATGCTATTAATAATGATTATCCAATTTCTGCTAGAAACTACAATTTAATTCATAACATAGGTACTCGTAATTTACAACAGTAAAAATAATTTATAGTATTAGTGATAATTTGTAATATTAGTGATTTTATATATATATATATATATATATATTTTTTTTTTTTTGAGATGGAGTTTTGCTCTTGTTGCCCAAGCTGGAGTGTAATGGTGCGATATTGGCTCACCGCAACCTCTGCCTCCCGGGTTCCAGCGATTCCCCTGCCTCAACTTCCCAAGTAGCTGGGATTACAGGCATGCACCACCACGCCTGGCTAATTTTGTATTTTTTAGTAGAGACAGGGTTTCTCCATGTTGGTCAGGCTGGTCTCAAACTCCCGACCTCAGGCGGTCCGCCCGCTTCGGCCTCCCAAAGTGTTGGGATTACAGGTGTGAGCCACCGTGCCAGGCCAGTGATTATATTTTATAATAGTAACCAAAAGTTCAATTTCTATTAATTAGTTTATTTATTTATTGAGACGAAGTGTCACTCTGTTGCCTAAGCTGGAGTACAGTGGTGTGATCTCGGCTCACTGCAACCTCCAACTCCTGGGTTCAAGTGATTCTCCTGCCTCAGCCTCCCGAGTACTTGGGACTACAGGCATGCACCATCATGCCCGGCTAATTTTTGTATTTTTAGTAGAGACGGGGTTTCACTATGTTAACCAGGCTGGTCTTGAACTCCTGACCTTGTGATCTGCTCACCTTAGCCTCTCAAAGTGCTGGGATTACAGGCATAAGCCACCGTGCCTTGTCAACAATTTAATTTATAACATTACTATTGATAAATGTTATTGGCAATCCTAATTTGAATATAGGTAAAATTTCTATCAGAAGGAATATTTGATAATGTTAGTAATAATGACCTGATTTCTATATGTAATATATTCTGATTCATTACATTAATTCTATCAATTCACATTAGAAATCGGTTTTTAATACTGGCAAAAATAGATAACATGAGTAACAGGATCTGATAAATATTGGAATGTATTATGATTTAGTTTTCCTTGTAAGCATAAGGAAACTCATGGTAGACCCTATCGCAAAGCAACTTCATGACTCCACGTGCACACAGCAGCCACACTCTTGATATCACACTGCTGATAATTACCAATATTTAATATTATTGCAGTAGTTATGACTCTTCCCTCCTGCCCACTCTATTTTCCCCAAACTCACCATTTCTTTGTGATTAGGGTAGAAGGTCTGATCAATTAGAGGGAATTCTTCTGTCCCCAGTTTCTTATGCAGTCGAACCATCTGGGCAAACTATGAGAACCAGGAGAGCTGGGTCAGTGAGTCCTTCACCGGGAATCTGTAAGCTTCTGAACACCCTCACTTCCCCCAAATCGCAGAGTGGTTTTGAGTTCCCACATGCATGCATGAGCTATTCCCTCTGCCAGTGGCACCCTTCCTGTTACTTACCACCCAGGGCTTGTCACAGAAGTTGTAGACAGAATGCAAGGAGTTAACACTGGGGATTCCAGCATATTGCAGCCCAATGACCAAACTGCGGTAGTCTCCGTTGCGTGCCATGCTGAAGGCGTGCTGGCGGATCAGCACAAAATCCGGCTTCAGAGACCTAGTGTGGCGGGGGTTGGAGAGTTGAGAGTTCCCCCAGTAGCTCCCTATCACTCTCGAAACAAAGACCAAGTTTCTACATCTCCATAGCTCCCAGAAATTGCAAAGTGGTTTCTCACCTCTGCACACACGTGCAAGCTGTTCCCTCTGCCTAGTGCACCCTTTCTACCCTCTGCCCACCTGGTTATCCCCTTTAAGCCTCTCCTACCTGTTCCCTTCTCAGCAAGGTCAGCTTGCAGCTTACCCACACAGCTCTGACAACTTCCTGGTCACCATCTCTCAGACTGCAAGCTGTCTTCAGTGTTCTGCCCGGAATAAATTCTAACCTCAGGAGCTTTACCAAGGATGTTCTGTCTGTCTAAAGCACTTGCCCCTAGATACCTGCATGGATCACTCCTTCACCTCCATCAAATTTTTCCTCAAATGTGTCTCCTGCAACCAAGCCACCCTATCCCAACTGCAGACCCCACCATCATCCAACAATTGCTACATCTGCTTTAGTGCTAAATATTTTTTCTTTTTTCTTTCTTTCTTTTTAATTAATTAATTTATTTTTTTGAGATGGAGTGTTGCTCTGTTGTCCAGGCTGGAGCAATCATGCCTCACTGCAACCTCCGCCTCTCAGATTCAAGTGATTTCCCTGCCTCAGTCTCCCAAGTAGCTGGGATTACAGACACCTGCCACCACGCCCGGCTAATTTTTGTATTTTTAGTAGAAAAGGGTTTCACCATGTTGGCCAGGCTAGTCTTGAACTCCTGGGCTCAAACGATCCACCCACCTTGGCCTCCCAAAGTGCTGGGATTACAGGCGTGAGCCACCACATCTGGTCACTGCTATATTTTTTTCTTAGCACTTTTACATTTTCTTATTTATTTGTGTATCGTGTATATCTCACAGTAGAATGTAAGTTTCATAAGGCCCGGGTTCTTTTTTTTTTTTTTTTGGTCTTTCAGCATGTAGAATAGCTCCTGGCACACAGTAGACGTACAATAAATATTTGTTGAATATGAAGTCCTGAGAGCAGCACCTGGCATGTAGCAGATATCTAGCAAATGTTTATTTAATTAATAATTGAAGGCTGGGTGTGACGGCTCATGCCTGTAATCCCAGCATTTTGAGAGGCCAAAGCAGGTGGATTGTTTGAGCCCAGAAGTTTGAGACAAACCTGGGCAACATGGTGAGATCCCCATCTCTACAAAAAACATAAAAATTAGCCAGGCATGGTGGTGTGCACCTGTAGTCTCAGCTACTTGGGAGGCTGAGGTGGGAAGATCACTTGAGCCTGAGAAGTTGTAGCTGCAGTGAGCCATGATTGCGTCAGTGCACTCCAGCCTGGGAGACAGAGCAAGACCTTGTC